>NW_004443987.1:10261136-10275265 GCF_000243295.1 Trichechus manatus latirostris | reverse complement strand
GTCCATTTCTGAAATCTTGTTGTTTATCTTTTGGATTTCTAATTGTTGTCTTTGTATAATTTCTAGTTGTGAATTTATTTTGGCATTTTGTTCCTGCAGTATTTTCCTGAGTTCTTCCAATTTTTTGTCTGTGTTTTCCATGATTTTGTCTATTTTTTCCTCATGTTTGTCAGCTTTTCCCTCAGTTCTTGGAGAATTCTGAGTATTAGAGATTTGAATTCCCTATCAGGTAGTTGTAGTGCATTTTCTTCCATAGGAGAGTCATCTGGTGTTTTATTTTGGATGCCTACTTGAACCATCCTGTCCTGTTTTTGTAAATGTTTTGATATTGTCTGCTGTATTCAGGACATTCAGTAGTTATTTTTCTCATTTATTGATTGTAGATTTGTTTGTTTCTTCCCTTTCTTTTAAAAAAATTTGACTATGTCTGAGCAGGCAGACTGTGTGTTCTTTGTAGTTTGCTCGTCTGTGGGGACAATACTTTTCACCTCCTTCTCCAACTGGCAGGGTTAGTCACTTGAATATGGTACGGCAGGGCAGTTCTAGATGAATTGGAGTTACTGGGGTGGGTTGCTTGTGGCACTTACTACAGCCACCCGAGTAGGTCGGTAATCAGTGCAAGGCAGGTTCCAGTCGGCTGTGCCTGTGCTGCTTCGTGGTGTGATGTCAAGCTCACTGTGTATGTAGGCAGGATGCAGCGGGGAGATTGTTGTGTGTGGAGCTAAGATGGATATGGGAGAGAGGAGAGAGGCACAGGAGCCAAAAAACATACAAACTAACAAAAAAGAATGCTAGGGGAGCTTGCCATTGGAGTGGAGAGATGAGAGACTATGAAATGGCGAAAAACAGAAAGGGGAAGATGAAGAAAAGAATGAATAAATAAGAATCAGAAAGGTTAAAGAACTGCAAAGTTCCCAGGGATCCCACTGGTGCAGCTATGAGGTCTGGGGAAGTCGCTCTCAGGTGTTGCAGTACAGCCTGGCTAGAAGGCATAGAGGTATACAACACCAGGTATTCAGGGAATAGAAAGAGAAGGAAGATATAGAGAGATGAGAAACTGAGCAATGAAAAAAGACAAAAACAGAAAAAGAGGGAAAAGAAAACAAAATAAATTTAAAAGAAAAGAACAAGAAAGCCCCCCCAGAAAAACAGAAAAAAAAAAACCAACGAAAAAAGAAACGTCCTCAGGGATCCCACTGCACGTCTGTGAAGCCGAAGGGGAGTCCCTTGCCGCGCAGCTCCGCCTGGCCAGAAAGGGCTCCCAACTCAAGAAAAGGAAAAGAAAACAAACAAACAATTCAAAACAAACAAACAAACAAAAGCCCCGGGATCCCACCAGCGTGGTAGCCCAGACCAGGAAGGAGCTCCACACTATAATGGAGCTCTGCAGCCCCTCAGGAAGAAGCAAAGATGGCGCACAGAGTGAGGTACTCGAGCGAAAGGAGAGGGAGGTGGGGAGAGGCAAGGAAGAAATCAAAAGAAGCAGAAAAAAGCAATACCAGCAGCCAACAAATGGTACTCAGAGAGCCGCCCGTTCGGGTGTGTGGAATCCAAGCAATCGGTGTTTCCTGGTCAAGAGATTGTGGCCACGGTAAGCAGAGGAGGCCGAGTCGGGGTGAAGAGGGGTGGGGGGTGGTAAAGTATATATTGCAAATTACTGGTTGTTTTGTCTCCCACTGGACGCTCCGTGAGGCTGCTTTCTCGTACCCCTGTTTGCTGGTCTCCGATAGGAGTCCAAGATGGTGGATCCGCGCTGCGTTAGCTGGTAGGGGACCTCTGCATGAATTACTCCTCGCTCTCCGTTCTCTGTCAGTTTTCTCACTCCATTTGGTGCTTGGCTGAGTTATCTCTTCATTTGATGTTTTAGGGTTTCAGGATTGTTGTATTCTCTGTTCCGCTTAGTTTTTCAGATCTTTGCTGTGGAGTGATGGCGTGGTGCTTCTGCCTAGAGTGCCATTTTGCCGGAAACTTTCTACAAAAAATATTTTATGTGATATTTTGCTTAAAGGAGTAATAGACACTCTATGAGATTCAGAAAGAAAATAAGCATATAAGCATATCTTTATTAATAAATAAGTGCTCCATCAAAAATTCAAGAAAGTGCATTCCTAACACCAAAGATATTTTTATTTTTGTTTTGTTTTGTTCTTGTCTGATACAATATTCAGGCATTGCTGATTATTATACTACTTGGTAGTGGCTACAACAAAGGGCTCAAACATAGCAATGATTGAGAGGATGGCACAGGACCGGGCAGTGTTTCATTCTGTTGTACACAGGGTCGCTATGCGTCGGAACGGACTCAATGACACCTAAAAACAGCAACATACTATTTGGGAATATATATGAACAAACTCTGTTTCAACTCATTAAATGAATACAACAGTGTTGAAGATATCATTCTTTGCTTGGTTCTAGCCCTGAGTATTACATGTATGTATCCATTCTTTCGTAGGTTTATTGAGCATAGGCTGTATGTAAAACATGCTTTTATATGTAAAGCTATCTCGATATGGACATATAGATACACTCCCTTAAATGCCAATGAGAAACCACCTAAGAAGGAATCATTCATCAAGATATTTACAAATAACTTTTGTTGGTTTATATTTTTAATTACAAAAATATTACATGATCCCTGTAAAATAATTCATACAATTTTATGAAATAAAAAAAATGTGCAAAATTATCTACCACCCTTACCCTGATCCCACTTCTTAATTTCCTTTTCCCTAATGTCTTTTCTGGAAGTGTCTTCAGATCTCTCTCTCTCTGCCTCTCATACTACATTAGGGATATAGGTGTGTGTATGAGAGAGGGACAGAATGCTTATATACTGTATGCATGTAAACACGTAAAGGATTTTTGGTTTTGTTTTTTACACAAATGGGATCATACTCTGCATAATGTTTTGCTATGTGGTATTGTATTTTCACCTTCTAATTTACCTTGAATATCTTATTATTTTAGTATATATAGTTCTACTGGATGATTTTTAGAACCTGAACAATATGAAAAATATGGTAGACCATAAACTATTTAACCATTTTTATTGATGTATTGCTTCCAATCTACCCTATTGAAAACAACGCTAGAAAAAAACACATACGAATATGTATGCATATGTAACTGTGAACAGATTCAGTTGTTTCTATAGGACAGATTCCTAGATGTGCACTGCTGGACCGAAGGGTAGTTACATTAAAAAAAAATAATAACCATTTGCATAGAACCTCCTCAAACAAAACTTAGCCCTGTGATGACAGAATCTGTTAGAGATGCTTTTTGCCCTGTTTTGCCCATCCTGGGAACCACAATCTTGTCTATAATAATCAGGGAGGTAAGACCAATTTATGACTCTATCCTCACCAGAAACACATAAGTCTTTTTTGAAGACAAAATAATGCTTCAGTTAAGTGTGGTTATCCCTGCAAAAAGTATATGGTCCTCCTTTAACTATACCAACTATATATATATATGTATGTGTGTGTGTTTATGTGTGTGTGTGTTTCTTAAGACAAAATAATGGTTTAGTTGAGTTTGGCTGCACCTATGTATATTATATAGTCCTCCACACTAAGTATTTGTTGAAATATCTTAGCCATGTGACCAATGCAATAGTCTCTCATCTGGTTATGTCTAGATTCTTTTTTTCAAGGATATGATGATTTCTACTGAGTTCCATGCCGTTCTTGTCCCACTGAGATGGTTATATCCTTCTACTGAGGTCTTTAATTTTAGTTTCTACCTATGCATTTGCATGAAGCTTTTTTAAAATAAAATCTTTATCCAATTACTTCTACCTAAGGCTCTGCTTCCATCAAACATACTATGCCAAGCACTAGCTTTCACTTCATGCATTCACCTGGGGATGGCATGTTCTGCTGTGGCTCTGTCTACCTGAGCACTTTATATTTTGTGTATGTTCTGTGTCTCATCGGTATTTTTGGTACTATGGTGATATGTGAGTATTTTAAACATTTTTGGGCTGAAGGAGTGAGATTTATGCTAATTGGGGTCTCATTTGTGCCACAGTATATTCTGCACCCTTTGCATCCAGCCATCTACCAACCACCTCCTCCGTCTCCCCATCCGCACCATCTAGGGATATTACCATCATCTCAAACCTACTATTCCAAATTAGCAAGCACAATGCTGTACACGTAACAGGCACTCAAATATTTGTTTATAAATGAATGAGTGAATGAAACCCACTGCAGGTTATTCTACAATAAAGTTTGTCAAGAGGCTGAAATATGCCATATTGTCATTTAACTTGAAAATTTGGAGTGAATTGATACAATTCAAAAATGTTTCATCAAAATGTAGTATTCTATAAATCAGCAAAGTTACTTTTCTCCCACAGGTATGAAATGCTGGAAGCCATTATAGGCCATTAAGAGACCTTTAAGAACACCCTTGCCATTGTTTTGCATTGTCCTCTTAGTTTGTTCTTAGTGCTTCATTGTCAGAGAATGGAATTGTTCATATTTTAACACCATGGTCATAGTCATTATTAGGTATTTAGCATTAATCACTCCAAATGTTCTATCACCCATTAAAAATATATGAGAGATATATTCTGTAGAAAATATCGACAGCTAAAACATTGACCTTTTCAATGCTCTGATATAGCACATCCATTCCAGTTCTTCCTGAGTGTCTACTCTGAGTAACCTATGAGGAGCAGGTGAAATGGCCAGTCATTCTAAATTCAAAATATTTGAAAGGTCAACTATAAAAATATTCAATTACTGACAGACCATAAATTGTGATAAGCAGAGAGCACTAGTTATCAAGAAAGAATTCGTCCTCAGTCACTTTAATGAGAACAGAAATGACAGGGATGTAATCTCTTCTGATTTCAAGTAGGGCCTACAGATTTGTGGACTGCCTCAGGTAGTACTGGTGGTATCATAGATGTTATTCTACTGCAGATGAATAATGATGCTTTGGATTCTGAATTGGTGTGTGATGTTTCTATTTTCTTTTTTCTCTTTCACCTTTTTTTAAAGCCATCACATCATTTCAGTAAAGAATGCTTAAAGTTCCATGCCTGTTAATATATGAAAATGTCTTCCTAATATTATAACATTTATAAAATATTCATGGATGAGGTCAAATAAGAAAAAATATGAAACCAGAAAATGCAAGTGTGGACCCTTTCTTACGCTGTTCCCTGAGCTTGGAATGCCCCATTTTCTTCATACCATGGTCCTATTCATCTTTCATGTCTAGTACAAGGTCCACATCTTCCATGTCGCTACTAGTCAATCATAAACAAATTTTGAATTAAATGTTTATGTTATTTACAAATTGGCTAAAATTTGAAATAAGCAACATAATAGTCAACTATATCGAGAAGTGGGCAGTCCATCTCCTCTTATAATTCCAACTATTACTTTGTTAAAAGTGGTTTAGAGAACAAATACAAATTCCCGAATACTAAATGGTTACCATCATGGTCACTATCTAATCCATGGAAATGCTTCAAAGTCTTATACACAAAGGGTAACATAAGTCAGTCAATGTGCTATTACTGGTTATGGCTCCTAATCCAATATGGTCTTTCCTGAATTGATAAGCTAGAGCAAATGAAAACCTGAGAACTTCTCTGATTTATCCCTGCTGCATAGGGTATAATTTGAACCATGCCCCTGTTTTCCTATGGTCCCTCTCTGAATCCCACTTGACTTTCCAGAGGTTGGATAAAAGAGCAAAGAATACATGTGTTTATTCCCTAATATCAAGGATAAGCTACTCATTTCATGCCTCCTTTCACTGGATTTTACCTTTATCTACTAATTCTTTCAAGGTCAGGGCCATCTCATCTCTTAAGTAGTACCTGATTACATGAGCCAGATGGAGATGAAGAGAAGAGAGAAAGAAAGTGACTAAAAAGAGAAGGGAAAATCAAAAGAGGAAAATGTTCCCTGTCCAGTCTGTTGACAATGTGGTTTCCTTTCCCAGAAAAAGTGATATTCCTTCTTTGGTGAATCCCCTGTGTTTTGGAGGTATAAAGTTTTATTTTTTGTTTTGTTTTTTACCTTTGTGGGCTAACTGCCTAACCAACATCCATTCCTCTTTTCCTTATTAACAGAGCCCTAATTGTGGGAGTTGCGTGGGTGTCAAGGTGCCTGGGTGAAGGGAAAACTATGTTTATGAGATACCCTTGAAGCTAGGCATACCATGTAACTTTGTTCTGGCTAATGTAAGTAGAATTTTACTCCATGAGGCTTCAAAGACAGCAATTGCTTTTCTGATGAAAAGAGAGAGAATTAGCTGTAATGAGTGTTGTCCCCTTTGCCCTTCCCCTTTCTTCCAGCCTACAGTTGACAAAGCAGGAATAGAGAAGGAACTTGCCATAATGGACCCACATTACCAGTTGTGGACTCCTTATTTATGGATCTCATCATATGTGAGAAAAATACGTTTACATGTTTAAGACATTATTTGTCAGATTTCTATTGGTCTCACTTGAAAGTAGTCTTCACCAATATAACCTAAAAGATAATTTCTTAGGGAAAGAGAAAGAGACAGGGGATGGCAGTGGAGATGGAGGGAGGGAGACAGGAAGGTGGGAGAGAGAGAAAGAGAGATAAAGATAAAGAGACAGACAGAGAATATTTGTGTGTATGAGGAGGTGAGGAGACACCCTGGATTCTCCCTAAGAAATTAGGATGTGCAATTAAAACCCACTTTATGATACTATTACAGTGAGTGATATTTAACATAAACAATATAATTATAATAATTTAGATTATTATAATAATTGGAATGATTTTTAGAACTTTGGACCATTCTCTTACAAATGAGGGTAAAGTGGCTGATTAAAGGTTTAGACAAAGAGAGCAGGATAAGAGTAGCAGCAGATTTGGGAGAGGACAGTGATATATACTTGGAATAAAAAAGGGAGAAATTGTAGTCACCACACCTACTTAAAGTTCTAAGTATAATAAAAGTACAAACTGATTCAAAATTATTTGAAAAGAATGAAACAGAACAAAAAGAAGTGAATATATTTGTACATGAAAGTACTCCTAAGTTATCACTTACGCCGATCTAGTATTCATCCCCAAGGGGGACTGTTTCTGAGAACAGCTGGTCTAGACTAAAGGAAATAAGGATCAGTCATATCAGTGAAATTTGAATCTTGACACACATGTGTCAGTTACACTGTGTTATTCTTTGTTCTTTGGATAAAAAGGAAACATTGAAGCATTTGGCCAACTATTTTTTGTACCGCATCTGGGAAAACGAATTGTGATTTTTCTTTGTTTTACATCATTTGGATAATCCTCTAAACTAGTTTTTTTTCTGGTATGTGGCTTATAGTTTTCTTGTTTCTGCTAAATGAACCAGATTACCTGAAACAGAAGTTTGCCATTTTATGTATAGGGATATTATATAGGAATTCAACAAGCAAATTCATCTTGTCACTGGGGACAGGCATTTTTGCACTGTCAAATTCTAGGCTTATTAGTATGGGTTTGAATGA
Organism: Trichechus manatus latirostris; assembly: GCF_000243295.1. Classification (NCBI taxonomy): domain Eukaryota; kingdom Metazoa; phylum Chordata; class Mammalia; order Sirenia; family Trichechidae; genus Trichechus; species Trichechus manatus. The sequence continues at coordinate 10,267,767 of NW_004443987.1, read as the reverse complement.
GGCTAGAAATTTCAAACTGCCATGCTTAGTCTGTCTACACTCAACCACAAATGCCAAAGACAGGAAATCTGACCCATCGGAGATCATTTAAAAGAAAAATTGTAATTTCTACTTCTCTAGGGATCCTGATGACAAGGATTAACCACTGTCTTCTGGGATTATAAGAGTGTGGTGCTGCCTTGAGGCAGTGAAGAGGACTAAATTATTTCTTTTAAGAATCCTTCTAAGTTAACATGACTTCGCAGTTATAAGAGGGATAATTGTATCCTATGGGTCATTCCACATAAAATAGGGGAATAAAAATCTTACAAAAGTAACTTACTTAGGCTAGAGAAGCCATATTAATTCTACTAAAGAAAGAGAATACTGTGTATTTGTCAAGGTGCTTTTGGTGGCAAGTGACAGCTCAAACTAGAAAGGGGAATATATTAACTTATAACTGGGCAGTTCAAGGGGTGAATTGAATTCAGGCATTTGAGATCCAGGGTTTCAAACAGTGCCACCAGGAATCTATCCTGTTTTCATCATATTTTATATACCAGTTTATTCTCAGTTAGAATCAGACCCTAGCTATGATGTAAGCAAACATAGTAATATATAGCTTCACGTTTATGTCATCCCTACAGCTAGAAATCCAAGTGTAAGAAAATTCCTCTTTACGAATAATTCCAGCAAAATTTTCAGGGAGGACTTGCACCGGTCCAGCTTGGTTTGTGTGCCCAGCACTGACTCAATCACTGTCACCAAGGTGATGTGTATCCTAATTGATTAGGCCTTAGCTATATTCTCGGCCTATTAGTTTGAATTTGAATGCATCTCAAAACTCTGGAATGAATGGCGTCATCCCACCCAATCCATATGAAGTCTAATAATTAAGAGGAGGGTGCTTCTTCAAAGGAAAATCAGATGCTATTACGAAAAGAAGGAAGAAGGGATTCTGAGCAGGCAAATAAAACAGATGTTCATAACACACTACAATGCAACATCCTGAATGTAGGTAAAAACAAAAAAATGTTATAGGTGGGAAACATGGGATTACATACTCTTGTCACAATGACCTGAAATAGTTTTTCACTTCAAAAGATCATTACTTGTGTGTGAGTGTTACAGATACCTTGTAACATAATATAATCAGACTTCAGACTTACTCTACTTGGTAAATATTTTTCAAAATTTTTAACAGGAATAGTAGTGAAACATTTTACAGATGGGCAGGGAACAAAATGCAGCCATTGCGGTCTCAGGGGTGGATCACGTGGCTTTTACATTGTATTAAATGTGTTCTATTTTTTTCTTCATATGTTGCTCCTTTCTCAAACTTTCTAATTAGACTTTAATAAACAGTTAAATACTGAAGCTTAGGGAAGAAATAGGATGACGTTTCATTGATAAAGTAATGGATATGCATCCGATGAGTCCAGTTAATAAGTGGCAGTAAAACTAGATACTTATGCACTACATGTTGTTTTATAAACCATAATATGTAGGACTTGAAAGAATTGCTTTAACCCATGATAAACATTATGAGTGTACTCTGAAGATTTTAAAATACAATGGGAGACTTAAAGTAGTTTTTTCCTCACAAGCTAAAGGATCTGAGAAGTGTTTAGTTTTAGAATACTAGGTTACGTTGACAGAATGATTTAATTTTTTTTTGTGTGTGTGTGTGCTTTAGGTGAAAATTTACAGCTCAAGTTAATTTCTCATTCAAAAATATATACATATATTGTTTTGTGACATCGGTTGCAATCCCCACAATGTGACAGCACACTCCCCCTTTCCACCCCGGGTTCTCTGTGTCCATTCAACCAGTTCCTGTCCCTTCCTGCCTTCTTATCCTGCTTTTGGACAGCAGCTGCCCATTTGGTCTCCTATATCTGATTAAACTAAGAAGCAAGCTCCTCACACGTATTATTTTTTGTTTTATAGTCCTATCTAATCTTTGCCTGAAGAGTGGGCTTTGAGAATGGTTTCAGTTCTGGGTTAACAGAGTGTCCATGCTTTCTGGGCCATGCTTTCCGGGGTTCCTCCAGTCTCAGTCAGACCATTAAGTCTGGTCTTCTTACTAGAATTTGAGTTCTGCACCCCACTTTTCTCCTGCTCCACCCAGGACTCTCTGTTGTGTTCCCTGTCAGGGCGGTCATTGCTGGTAACCAGGCACCATCTAGTTCTTCTGGTCTCAGGTTGGTGAAGTCTCTGGTTCATTCGGTCCTTTAGTCCTTTGGGCTAGTATTTTCCTCGTGTCTTTGGTTTTCTTCATTCTCCTTTGCTCCAAGTGGGACGGGATCAATTTATGCATCTTAGATGGCAGGTAAAAATCTTTTAAGATCCTACACACTACTCACCAAAGTGGGATGCAGAACATTTTCTTAATAAACTATGTTATGCCAATTGATCTTGATGTCCCCCAAAACTATGGTCCACTGCTCCTTGGAAACCCTATGGGGAAGTTCTACTTGTCCTATAGGGTTGCTATGAGTTGGAATCAAAGAATTAAATAAGACAAGGACAGACCAATTGATAAAGATTCAGAAAGCCCTTTTAAGTGAGATAAGAAAGATAATCCTGCTTTGTAAATGAAAAAGTGATTAAGATCAGTGTTAATAAAATATACAAAAGCAATAAGATTTCTTTTGTCAAAATTCTCATGCATGTTTTCCACAAAGATTTAGAAAAAATTATATTAGGGTTCCATGGATGAGTAATATTAAAAGATGTAATATTATTTGAAATTGTTTTTATCACTAAGGTTGTTGTTGTTAGTTGCCACCAGAAGAACTGGTGGATTCAAACTGCTGACCTTTTGGTTAGCAGCTGAGCTCTTAACCACTGCACCACCAGGGCTCTGGAAAACATTGAAGACTCTAAATGAGGAAATACAAAGATAATTACTATCTCAGAAATTGTGAAATCATCTTAATGTAGACATAATTCAGAGAATATTAGGCAAATGCTGTTGCATTTAAATCTACATTTTTAAGGTGTTGTGATATTCAATTTTATTTTATTTTTCCACTTAACTCATCATATTATCTTCTTAGGTGTATACAGCATCCCAGAGCAAGGCTTATTCTGTGTGTTTAATATTAAATATTTTTTAGGAAAATTTGAACAGAAATTATCTTAAGTGAATAAAATAGGAATATTTTATTTGGTGACTTGGATCATGACAGGGTCAAAACAAAATTGATTCAGCAAAAATGAGCACATATGCAAATCAACAAACTATTTACCTCAAAGTACATAGAATAACCAGATGATTGATTTTTAACTTTTAACCTTTTATTTTGTCAGTATATAGAGATATTTATTCTGTGAACAACAGCCAATGTTATGTTGTTAGAGTGGCAGTATAGCCTTGAACATAAGAGCATTGTCCTTGGAGCCAGACAAAATCGTATTCAAATACAGACTCTGCCACTTACAAATTGTGTTGCTTTGAGCATGTTATTGTAAAATGGAGATAATCGTAGATTGCTGTGAGGATCAAATGAGACCATGTTTATAAAGTATTTAGCAGAATGCCTGAAATAGCTATTAGCTGAAATTATAAAGCGTGAGAGCCCTGGTGAAGGAACAGTTAAGCACTGGGCTACTAACTGAAAGATCGGCGGTTGGAACCCACCCAGTAGCTCCATGGGAGGAAGACCTGACAATCTGTTTCCGAAAGATTACAGCCAAGAAAACCCTATGAGGCAGTTCTACTCTGTTACATGGGGTCGCTATGAGTCAGAATCGACTTGACAGCACCCAACAATGACAAATTACCACAAACTTAATGACTTACAAAAAATATAAAGGATGAAGAAGAAAAAGGTAGTCAGACTGAAGGAGGGGAGACCAGTTTTCTTTAACCTATATAGTACCCTTCCATGAATTAGAAAAGTGTGTCTTTTCTGGGTGCATATAGTCTCGAGAGTGCATGCTTGGTAACAGGATGGTACTTTTGTGCAAAACCAAAGGCACTCCTTCCTCCAAGCTGCCACAACCCTGCAACAGAATGCACAGCTTAATGATCTAAGTGTAGGCTGTATTCCAGGCTTCACTGGCTCCATCTCACAGGTGTCCTTAGTGAAGAACTTACATGACATACAACTATGTCTCAAATTATATGCCAAGTAGGGTTGTCAGTGAATTTCTTCTGGAAAAACACAATCCTTTCCTTGGAGGGAATTAAACAGGTAAATTAAAATTACAAAATTTTAGTTGAAGAAAACATGTCCTATGTAAAGAGGACAGAATTCCCCCTGAAATTCTCTATTCTATCTGGACTTGGCTATGGACCAAGTATAATGTCTTAATGGATCAAAGAAGCATAGTCCAAAATTCTGGCATTACTTCCAGCCAGAAGACTTTGGAGACATATCTATTATGGAGTTAGACTGGATATTACAAGTTGTGATCACAATCCATTGCTGTAGCAAGAGATCTCCTCTGTATAAGCAATTTAAGAGTGCTTTGAAATATTAAGACATGCATCCATCCTCAGCTGAACAAAACCCAGACAAAGAAATACTAATAGAGTTGGTTTTGAAATTTAATTTCAGTCTATTACTTACTAGTTATTTGACTTTTATCAAGTCTCTTTATCTCTCTGAGCCTTTGCAGAGTTTTCCTGAAGATTACATAAGAATCTATATAAAGACTAGGCACATTGTGAGCACCCAATAAATGGCAGCTATTTTAATTGATTATTGATGTATGTTTCAAAATGCCTAGTGTAATTGTGTTCTGTAATGTACAGCATCAATCATCTCAGGTCAACCTGAGGATGGCTAGGCTCACTTGTACTGGATCAGGAATCCAGGAGGCCTTTTGGACCTTTTCTGTGCATGAGTGCAAGAGGCTCTTTCATGCTCTTAAAAGAGATACTGAGAGAAGGCAAATTTAGGGTCTTCTAGAAGAGAAGCAGTTAACTATTTAGCAACTGGACAGCATTATATCAATTTGACTATTTGCTATTAGAAAGGTAAGATGTGATTCTGTAAAAAACTTCAAATGTTATGGCCTTGTAGAAACACTAAGAATCTGTAAAGTTGGAGGCGTGGTCAACATAGATGCTTCCTATATCCCTCTTACAACAAAGACCTGGAAAAACAAGTGATTTGATTCTATGTGAACATATGGCAGCCCTGAACAATGCAAGGTTAAGAAATCCATCGGAGTCATACCAGAGAGGAAGACCATTTGGAAGAGGTGAGGAGCGCTAGAGCCACAACGGCAACACAGCAGAGACACAGCCACGCTGGGCTGCAGTGAAGCAGGCAAACAGCTGTGCTGTGTGGGTGTTGGAGAAGCAATTTGCACATCGAGAGAGACCCGGCAGCAGAGATTCTGCTTGGACACTCCGAACCAGTGAAGAGCAGCTCTCAAGAGGCTAGGATAAGTACAAGCACGCACCCTTTCTTGGCGAGTTAAAAAAAAAAAAAAGCCCATTTGGGAAGAACCTCTCTCCCTTTTACCTCCTACCTCCGCACTCTCCACCGGATTCAGGAAAAACCTCTCTTCCTTTTACCGCCTCCCTTCCTGCTCTGCACCGGGAGTCCACTGGGCTGGAAATAGATCCCAAAGGGTGCCCTGACCCATTCTCCTGGCCTTGGAGAGGGAACAAACAAGCTGCTGGCTCCCCTAGGCCAGGGATATAGGGTCAGCACAACTCCTTTGCTGGCCATAGAAATCAGGGGTCCACACACTCTGAGTAATATACACCCATGCATAGACTTGTGGGGACCCATCTCAACAGCATTAGCCCTCACTACCACAGAACTACAGGGCAAACATCTGAAGTTTAACTTCAACTGCTTCAGCAGTGAACGGGCAGATTTGTGATCCTCTAAACAGCCCTGCACCTCAAGTAGGCACTTTTATCTATCTGCAGCAGGGTCATCAGAACTGGTGATAGTTCCTAAAGTGCCTAGTCACCTGCTTCAGGAGTTCAAGAAAAAGTGGTGCCCTTGAGTCTTTGCAGCCAACATAGTGGGGCACTCTTAGCCCGGCTGCAAAACTCACCTACCTATTCACCCTAAAGAATAGGGACACGCTTTTCTTTCAGACTCTCAGGGGCAGCCATCACGTGATCAGCGTGTGATCCCCTACCACAGCCAGAGTCCAGTGCCTTCACCAATCACCCATGCCTCTCTAGGACTGGGGGTGAGAGCCTGCATCACACATTTGGTGACTGACTGCCTGAACACCCGAGCTGATCCCATATAGGAAATTTTAATGAACTCCAGCATACACATACTTAGTTACAGAACCAACTACCTGGTGACAGGAGATTAGAGATCAAAAGGTGTCAAAAATCAAACTAGTGCACACGAGCAGCCTACATAGGCATATCAAAACAAAACTAAATAAGCTAGGTCTCACTAAGCAAACACAAAATAAAATTATAATAAATTATTGATGGCTCAGAGACTACAGTCAATATTAAGTCACATAAAGAGGCAGTCCATGATGGCTTCAGCAAGCTCACAAAATAAAGAATCAATAAATTCTCTGGAGGAAGAGAACTTCTTGGAATTAACAGAGACAGAATACAAAAGATTAATATACAGAACTTTTCTAGAAATAAGAAAGGAAATTTGACAGAATGCAGAAAGAGCCAGGCAACATACAGACACAGTAGTAG
>NW_004443987.1:10225646-10255303 GCF_000243295.1 Trichechus manatus latirostris | reverse complement strand
GCGGCTTCTGTCCAGAGGTGAGAGGGGAAGGCAGAGAGAGTTAGGAGCTGGTTGAATGTTCATGGGGAATCAGGTGCGGAGGGGAGGAGTGTGCTGTTGCAGAATGGGGTGAGTGGTTGGGGTCTTATAACAATGTATGTTAAAAAAAATTCTGTATGTGAGACTAACTTGCAATGTAAACTTCATTTAATTACATCAATAAAAATAAAAAAAGAATCTGTTAAGTTTCAGCTAAAATTTAAAAAGTGTATTTTCTTTTCTCTACCACCAATAAACTGTGGCCATGCTTCTAGGAACCCCAAGGTGTTGCATAGACATTAAACCATGTCTTTGTTTCATTCACTTCACAGAGTCAGGCACACAAGGAGGTTAAGTGATTTGCCAAAGGCTGTGTGTTGTGTCAGTAACAGAACTATAGGGATTGTACCAAAAGTCAGGTTCAGGTAATGTAAAACCTACATGAGAAAGTCCTTTTGCTGGTGATGGTGCTGTTGCTGTTGCTTATCCTGTTTCTCTTTATACTAACACATCAACTACACTTCTTCACTTTATGATCTGGTTCAATGTTTATATGGCTGTACTAAATCATTGGTGCCTGTATTCAGTGAGAAACTATGAGAAGCCAGAAACTACATTTATACAACCTCTAATAGTTCCTTTCTATATGGACTCTGACAAAGACAAATGGAATAGACCGACAGTCAGCTCTCCAATGAGTCTGTGCTTCTTTAATAATCCGACAAAACCCGCAGTAAACGTGGCTAGAAAAATCACAATATGAGGGAGGATTGAGGCTTTCTTCCAATAATGAAGTGCGTTTGCACTTCTTTTTTCAGGACTACTATTTATTCTCATGGAGCCCTCGTGGTTCAGTGGTTAAATAACACAGTTGCTAACCCAAAGGTCACCAGTTCAAATCCACCAGCAGGCTTGGAAACCCTACGGGGCAGTTCTACTCTATCCTGTGGGGTCACTATGACTCGATATAGACTTGATGGCAATGGGTTGTTTTTTTTGTTGTTGTTATTTATTCTCAGGTGGTATTGGAGTTATCATGATGCAATGATTTATCTCAACCAGCAGCAGAAAAGAGAGAGATCCTGAGGTATCTGTTGATCACTATAAGGAAAGAAAAATGGCATGAATCGAATATACTTTGTTTTTACGATGACAATAATTATTGAAAAAGTTCGTCAATCAATACAAAGTTTCACCAACCTGCTCTCTAAACCAAGATCAAACCTGTTGCCGTTGAGTCGATTCTGACTCATAGTGACCCTATAGGACAGAGTACAACTGCCCCATAGAGTTTCCAAGAATCACCTGGTGGATTCGAACTGCCAGCCTTTTGGTTAGCAGCCGTAGCACTTAACCACTATGCCACCAGGGTTTCCAAGCTACTTTCTAGTCTGGTGAAAATTCATTTGGCAGATAACCAATCTGATAGTAAAATGAATCAAAGCCTATGCAAACAGTCACAGCTTCATCATATTAACAATTAAAATGGCAAATGGCAAGCTAAGGTTTATCAAACACCTTCCAATACACAATTGAATTTGATCTTCACAATAGTCCTGTCCATGACACAGGACAGAGATTTTTATTGCTAGTTGCCATCAAGTCGACTCTGACTCATCATGACTGGAACAAAAACATTACCTGGTCTTGTGCCATGTTCACAATCATTGGTATGCTCAAGTCCATTGTTAAAGCCACTGTGTATTTTGGGTGCCTTCCAACCTAGGGGGCTCATCTTCCAGCACTATACTGGACAATATTCTGTTGTGACCCTATGACGACAGCTTTGTGGATGAGAATAAGCATAAAGCCAATTCCCAGAAGGCTGAGATCAAATATACCCCTGATTTCCTACTTCTCCATCATTTCTGACACCAGCTGTCCACACAGCATTCTTTCTATCTCTGTTTCTAGCCACCCAGGGCTAGGTCATACCTTGCAGGTTAAGAGGACACTGTCCTTAGATGTGTTAATTCACTGGAATGACTCGCATAACTCACAGAAGCTATTGTACCTATGACTACTGGATTTATTATAGTAAAATGATACAAATCAAGACCATCAGAAGGAAGAAATGTACAGGTGACATCTGAGAAGGTTTCCAACGTGGAGCTGCCTTAGTATTCTGGGCTTTTATTGGCCAGTCTGCATGATAGTCTAACTCATGCTTTCTGAGGTTAGTTGATATCAGCCTCCTTGGTCTTCTGGTCTGGCCATCACCCACTCGCCAGCACAAATCCTGAGGTATGGCCTGGAAGTCCCATATCAAGGCACTCCAATTGCTCCAAGTGTTACTATTATTTCCCCAGAGCCAATGACAGAGACCACCTTAGTTAGGGTAAAACTAGGTCCTTTAACCCACAGATCCGCAGGGTTTGCATTGGCTCATTTTCAGAAGTATATCTCCAGGCTTTTCTTCTTAGTCTGTCTTAGTTTGAAAGCTCCAATGAAACCTGTCCACCATGTGTGACCTTGCTGGTATTTGAAATACCAGTGGCATAGCTTCCAACACTGTAGCAACACGCAAGCCACCACAGTACAAGAAACTGACAGACAGGTGTGGAAGGACAGAGATTAGTATGCCATTTTATTTGAGATCTGTCTTACACCTAACTAGCAATTTTCAGATTTAAGAATAGGGAGAAGTGTCTTCTTATCTATAGTCCACGGTACTTTCTTTTGTACTATGCTACCAGAAGGGTCATAAAAGCATCAGATGTGAACTGCTGACTCCAGTCAAGAACAAATAGTACCCTGGAACAACTGGATTTCTACATGCAAAAGAATGAAGTTGGACCCTGTCATGGATTGAATTGTGTTCCCCAAAAATATCTGTCAACTTGGCTAGGTCATGATTCCCAGTATTGTATAATTGTGTACCATTTTGTAATCTGATGTGATTTCCTTATGTGTTGTAAATTCAATCACTATGATCTAATAAGATGGATTAGCGGCAGTTATACTTATGAGGTATACACGATTGGATAGTGTCTTAAGCCAATCTCTTTTGATATATAAAAGAGAGAAGTGAGCAGAGACACATGGGAACCTCATACCACCAAGCAGCAGTGCCAGGAGCAGAGCGCATCGTTTGGACCTGAGGTTCCTGCGCTGAGATGCTCCCAGAACAAGGGAAGACTGATGACAAGGACCTTCTTCCAGAGCCAACAAAGAAAGCCTTCCCCTGGAGCTGATGCCCTGAATTTGGACTTGTAACCTATTGGACTGTGAGAGAATAAACTTCTCTTTGTTAAAGCCATCCACTTACGGTATTTCTGTTATAGAAGCACTAGATGACTAAGATAGACCTATACCTCACATTACATATGAAAATTAACTCAAAATGGATCAATGACCTGAAAATAAGAACTAAAACCCTAACACACTTAGAAGAAAACGTACAAGTAAAACTTCAAGACATTGCTTTTGACGGTGGATTATTAGATATGATACCAAAAGCATAATCACCAAAAGAAAAAAATAGATAAATTGAAATTCATCAAAATGATTTTTTTTTTTGTACATCAAAAGACTTTATATCAGTCTTAACTGATTGATTTAGAGAATCACTAAGGGAAAAAAGAATGCATTAAACATGATGTATCTTTTGCAGATGCAAGTACCCGACCATATAATTTGAATATTAAACAACAAAACATCCTTGTTGTGAATCATATATTTCAAATAAATTTAACCATCCAAAAAAAAAAAAAGCTTTATAAAGAAAGTGAAGAGACAACTATAGAATGGGAAAAATATTTGGGGACCATATATCTGATAAGGGCTACATAACAAGAATATATAAAGAACTCCTACAACTCAACAACAAAAAGATAAACAGCCCAATTTAAAAATGGACAGAGATTTGAATAGATATTTCTCCAAAGAAGATATACAAATGGCTAATAAGTACATGGAAAGATGCTCAACATCATTAATCATCAGGGAAATGCAAATCAGAACCCTAATTAGATACCACCTCATACCTAATGGCTATTATCCGAAAAATTGGAAAACAAGAATTGGCAAGGGTGTGGAGAATTTGGAACCCTCATCCATTGCTTGTGGGAATGTAAAATGCTACAGACACTAAGCAAAACCGTTTGGTGGTTCCTCAAAAAGTTAAAAATTACCATATGATCCAACAATTCCACTCCCAGGTATATACCCAAGAGACTTGACAGCAGGGACTCAAACAAGTTCTCATACACCAGTGTTTATTGCAATGCTATTCACAATAACCAAAAGGTGGAAACAACCCAAGTGTCTATCAGTAGATGAATGGATAAACAAAAATGAGGGATGTCCATACAATGAAATATTATTCAGCCATAAAGAGGAATGAAGTTCTGATACATGCCATAATATGCATGAACCTTGAAAATATTACACTAAGTGAAATAAGTCAGATATGGAGGGAAAAATTTTGTACGATTACACTTGCATGGAATATCTGGAATAGGCAAATGCATAAAGACAAAGGTTTATTAGTAGCTACCAGGGGCTAAGGAGAAGAGAGAATTGGAGTTATTGCTGAAGGCATACTGAGTTTCTGCTTGGGGTGATGTAAAACATTTGGAAATGGATAGTGGTGATGATAGCACAACATGGTGAATGTAATTAATGTCACTGAATTGTAAACTTAAAAATTGTTAAAATAGCAAATTTTTCTTATATATATGTGTGTATATATGTATATTATTTACTATGCATCTTTTTATTCTTTAATTCTCGTAGAAAATATGTTCTAATAATAGAAAGCCAATATTTTTCACAACTAGAAGCTGTTATTAATGGACTTTCAAAGTCCAACTTATCTGCCACAGGTTAAGTAAATTTCTGTCATTATTATCTCTACTGTCTTCCTTATCCATTGTCATACTGTTCTATTTAAGTCAGGGATGGGACAGCTGTGTACTGGTAAACCAATGTGGGGGTGGAGAAGGGGAAAGAAGGCGGGAAAAGCCCTGATTTGTATCATTTGCTGATTCCTATGGCAGATTTCAAGCTACCTATGGCAACCCTTGTGGTGTAGTGGTTAAAAGTTCAGCTACTAACAAAAAGGTTGGCAGTTTGAATCCACCAGGCTCTCCTTGGAAACTCTATGGGGCAGTTCTATTCTGTCCTATAGGGTCTGTATGAGTCAGAATCGATTCAATGACAATGGTTTTCTTTTTTTTTTTTTCAATGAGACATTGAACGCACAGTTGGGAACAGATGTACACAATTGGCTCTTGTAAGCCAGTATGAGCTGGCTCCAGAACACCATTGAAAGGGAAGGTCAGAACATGAAATTGTAAGGACATAGACAGACAGGTGAAGCATTTATTAATTTATTCAAGCATATACTTAGCACATACTGTATACCTGGAACTTTGCTAAGTGTTTTAAAGGAGGCATAGAGATAAAAACAGCTACCATATTTGAGTGCATGCTATGTTTTGGGAAAAATGCTAGGCCCTGTTATGTATATATCTTCATTTTATATTCAACTCCATATATGCTATGCATCATATTTCAGATGAGGAAATCAATGCTCGTTGAGGTGAAGTGATCTGTCCAATGAGCATGTAGCTGAGTCAGAAGTCTAGCTCATGTCTTAGTGTCTCTTAAAAACACTTTCTATTATATCAAAGTAACTTGGTCAGAGATTTCTTGCCTTCAGGGAACTTATAGTCTAGTTGAGACTATAGATAAGCACAATCATAATATAGTGTGACAGCATGAGGGTCACAGAAAAGGGACAGTTAATTCAGCCTAATGGACATTTGGGAAAACTTCCAAAAAGAAGTGAGTGTTGAGTCAATTCATAAGAGCTAGCAAGAGTTAGTATGGCATATGGAGACAAGGAAGGCATTCCTGGTAGAGGAAACAGAATATGCAAACTCATGGAGAGAGTGTGGGACTTGTGGAAATTACAAGTGGATCCATACATTCCTCCATTTGAAAAATGTTTATTGAGCACCTACTATGTTCAAGTCACTGTAGTGGTACTAAATACAAATCAGTGAACAAAACTCAAGACAATGCCTGTCCTCAAAAAACTTACAATGTAATAGGGGCAGAGACAAAACTAACAAATATTTAAGTAAAAATATATGTCACATGGGATACATGATATGGAGAAATGAAACAGAGAAGGAGGATAAGGTGTGTCTGGGGAGTGGTTGCTATTTTAAATAGAATAATCTGGGAAGGCTGGGACCTAAGTGAGACAATGAAGGCACCCAGGGAGCAAAATTCAAGGAAGCACTCATTCTCAAGTGCCAGCTCTGAGAGTGAGTCTCACGATCTGAAAGTGAGTACCTCCTTAACTTTTGCAACCTGGGTGCCTCCCTTGCTTCACCCTAGTAGTCCTCACATGGTAAGGACAATAATGGGGGTGCTTAACAGGTTTTAAATAGGGTAGGCATATGATCAGGTTTGACTTTCAGAAATATCACTGTGTCTGGAGCATAGAGTATGTTATGAATGGAGAGGAGAGAATAATATAAAAGATGTTTAAGGGGTAAAATAAATTAGTCACTTTGGAGGAAGTGTGCTATTAAGGATATTGAGATGGGCTCAAAAAAATGTGAGGAGGAACAAAGAAGGCAAACTGGCTTTCCTTGAAATGTTCCTGTGGTCAGCCTTAGTCCTCAAACATTCACACTGTACAGGGAGAGATGAGAAGAGTAGGATCTGCTAACAAGATATCATCTTGGGTTGTATGTAATATCAAAGGTGGCAGCTTTGGTTATTAATCTAACAGATGCAAATGTCCTGAGAACTTTCACCTCTTATTTAGAATGGGACTTAGATTAATTTTTTTAATTCAATTTGGTCTACTATCTTTACTCTAAGCATGCATTATTGGAAATGGGCCACAACAGATAGGCAAATTAGACTATTTTTAACAGAAGAAAAGTAGAAGCTGTAAAAAATACAGAAAAAAATATTTCTAGCAATAATGGAAGGACACCTCTTTTTGCTTCTTTCTCTCTGTGTGTGTGTATATGTATGTATAGCTGAATAAACTTATGTTAGAATGAATAAAAATGGTACTCTCCTTTAGTACCCTTCATAACTTTCAATTTTTAGATGCCTGTCTCTCGTCTCTTCAGGCTGTCTCTTGTTGTCTTGTTAGAAATGACATTACATGTAGGACTATGCACTGTGGAATTTGGACCAAACACAAATAATGGTGTTCTTTACTCTTACAAGAAAACATTTTTATGGCATTGGATTCCAATGGGATTGAAATATTTATCAAGAAATATATCACACTTTCTTTGGTGGACATTTTATCACAGATTATATTCCTGCCAGAATGTTAAAAAAGAAAAAGCTTCACTACTACTTTAGTTTCTTTGGTTACAAGGTGAAGGACATGCTGCTCTAGCTTAAGCAAAAGAGGGGGAATTTATTGATTCCCTTGATATGGTTGTTGTGAAAATTCAATGAAAAAGGATGTGTAAAGCAGTTGGCAGACTCCCTGCTGCATGACAGATGGTTAAAGTTATTAGTTATTCTTATCGGTATTCATTCAACAAAGATTTACTGGTTCTGGTCACCAGTGCCAGGCACTACAACCCTATTAGATAAATATTATTATCCCCGTTCTATAGATGAGGAACTGAGGTTGGAGAGATTAACTGATTGTCCCAAGTTCACATACCTAGTGAGTGACAGACCCGAGATTTGAATTCAAGGTGATCTTAATGGAGCCAATTACTAAAAGAGGCTGGAGTTAGTTGAACTGAAAACATTAGCTGAAGATTTTATCTTAGACAGAGAAAAGAGGAAGAAAGGACTAATTTCAGGAAGTTCCATAGTTGAGATTAGGGTATTGAGAGAGTTCTCCCTAATGGAAGAAATGGAAAAGGAAGTAACATTTGTTTAATACTTAACTTTTATCACATACTTTGATGGATTCCTTATGTACAATATTTCCTTTAATATCCATAAGAATCCTATAAGACATATATTATCATCCCCACTTTACAGATCAGGAAACTGAGGCTTAGAATGTTTATCATGATCAAGGTCACACATCTAATAAATGGTAGAGTTGGGATAAAACCAAATCAGTTGACTCCAGTTAATCATGTTATCTGTACCTTGTTGATGATCATTGACTTCTTTATAAAGTAGGAAGTAAGGTCAGGTAAGTGACTAAAAACAATCTAGACAGGAGTTGTCTAGAGTAATAATCAGGTAAAATCACAGTTTCTGAGACATATAGCTTGTACTCATCTGTGTTTTTCTTGTAATATTTTTTATTAAAAAGTTATACATACGCCTTATAGAAAATTTTAACATCATAGAAAAGTGTTTTATATGAATAGAAACATGCTACCTCCCACCAATCAAAGACTATTATGGTAACATTTTACTATTTTCTTTCTAGTTGTTCTTAATACTTTTTTAACTTATGTAATACTGTTTATCTTACTTTTATAACAGTATAAAATTAGCATTTTCCCATGCTACTGAAAACTTTTCATAACAATAACTTTAATGGCATTGTGATATTTCTTCATACTTAACCTTTTGTGTATTTTTTCACATTTATTTGCATTTTTCCTATTCTGAATAGTGCTGCAGGAAGCATCTATATAAATAAAATGTCAAAATGTGATTATTCCCTTAAACTAGATTTCTGGAAGCAGGGTTATTAGATCACAGTTCTATGAATGTAGGTGTGACATATACTATATATACAGCAATGCTTCAAATATGGTTAATATATATCACAAGAAGGAAAAAGAATATTGACTGGGCACTTAAAATGTGCCAAATTTTGTGCTAGCCACTTCCATACTGATTTCTCATTATTCACATAAGCTTGAGAGTCATTTTATATTCATTATATTAAAGATGTAGACACTGAGGCTCAGAAGGGTTACATTCATTGCTCAAAGTCATATATCTACGAGTGGAAGAATACTAAGCTATCAAAAAGCAAAACTATTGAACTGAGGGAAGAACTGTATTCTGTCTTCACTGTTCAGGTATTTTATTCACTTGTTTGTTTTCGTTTACTTTTCCTATGAGGAGAATATATCCTAGCCAGTATGCCATTGTTCTTTAAGTATAGCCAATATGTATAAAAACTATGATCTCCAGCATGCTGTGCTTCTCTGTCTCTCATCTCCGTGTTGTATACTGGGAATTATTCTTTCCAGTTAGATGGAGGGAGAGAGTCACCACTGGGCTTGTGAGAGTGAAACGGTTCCGGTTACTTCAGGCACTGTCTGAATACATGACTGTAATAGACCTATGGGAAGATGATAAATGAGGTGCCAAGCATCTTCATGCCAAGCCTCTTCATTTCTTTAAAATGAGAAAAAACAACTGCAAACACCTATTAATAATCAGAATGTGGAATGTATGAAATATGAATCTAAGAAAATTGCAAATTGTCAAAAATGAAATGGAACTCATAAACATCAATATCCCAGACATTAGTGAGCTGAAATGGACTGGTTTTGGCCATTTTGAATCAGACAATCATATGGTCTACTATGCCGGGAATGACAAACTGAAGAGGAATGGCATCAAGTTCATAGTAAAAAAGAAGATTGTAAGATCTCTCCTGAAGAACAACACTGTCAGTAATAGGATAATATCCATAAGCCTCCAAGGAAGACCAGTTACTATGACTATTATTCAAATTTATACACCAACCACTAAGGCCAAAGATGAAGAAATTGAAGATTGTTTACCAACTTCTGCAGTTTGAAATTAATCGAACATGCAATCAGGATGCACTGATAATTACTGGTGATTGGAATATGAAAGTTGGAAACAAAGAAGAAGGATGAGTAGTTAGAAAATGCGGCCTTGGTGATAGAAATGATGCCGGAGATCACACGATAGAATTTTTCAAGTCCAACAACTTCTTCATTGCAAATACCTTTTTTCAACATCTTAACGGCAACTATACAAGTGGAACTCGCCTGATGGAATACACAGGAATCGAATCGACTACATCTGTGGAAAGAGACGATGAAGAAGCTAAATATCATCAGTCAGAACGACGCCAGGGGATGACTTCAGAACAGACCATCAATCGCTCATATGCAAGTACAAGCTGAAGCTGAAGAAAATTAGAACAAATCCACGAGAGCCAATGTACGACCTTGAGTACGTCCCACCAGAATTTAGAGACCGTCTCTAGATTTGATGCATTGAACACTAATGACTGAAGACCAGAGGAGTTGTGGAAGGACATCGTACATGAAGAAAGCAAGAGGTAATTAAAAAGACAGGAAAGAAAGAAAAGACCAAAATGGATTTTGGAAGAGACTCTGAAACTTGCTCTTGAACATCGAGTAGCTAAAGCAAACAGAGGAAATGATGACGTAAAAGAGCTGAACAGAAAATGTCGAAGGGCTGCTCCAGAAGACAAAATAAAGCATTATAATGACATATGCAAAGACCTGGAGATAGAAAACCAAAAGGGAAGAACAGGTCAGCATTTCTCAAGCTGAAAGAACTGAAGAAAAAATTCAAGTCTTGAGTTTCAATAGTGAAGGATTATATGGGCAAAATACTGAACAACGGAGGAAGCATCAAAAAAGATGGAAGGAGTATACAGAGTCACAGTACTGAAAAGAATTGGTTGATGTTCATCCATTTGAGGAGGTAGCATATGATCAAGAACCAGTAGTACTGAAGGAAGAAGTGCAAGCTGCACTGAAGACACTGGTGAAAAACAAGGCTCCAGGAATTGACAGAATACCCACAGAAATGTTTTAACAAACGGATGCAGCGCTGGAATTGCTCACTCCTCTATGACAAGAAATTTATAAGACAGCTACCTCGTCAACCAACTGGAACAGATCCATATTTGTGCCTATTCCAAAGAAAGGTGATCCAACAGAATGAGGAAATTATTGAACAATATCATTAATAGTTCACGCAAGTAAAATTTTGCTGAAGATCATTCAAAAGTGGTTGCAACAGTACATAGACAGGGAACTGTCAGAAATTCAAGTAGGATTCAGAAGAGGATGTGGAACCAGGGATATCATTGCTGATGTCAGATGGATCACGGCTGAAACAGAGACTACCAGAAAGATGTTTGCCTGTGGTTTATTGACTATTCAAAGACATTCGACTGTGTGGATCATAACAAATTATAGATAACATTTTGAAGACTGTGAATTCCAAAACACTTAATTGTACTCATGAAGAACCTGTACATAGATCAAGAGGCAGTCATTCGAACAGAACAAGGCGATACTGCATGGTTTAAAGTCAGAAAAGGTGTGCGCCAGGGTTGTATCCTTTCACCATATTTATTCAATCTGTATCCTGAGCAAATAATCTGAGCAGCTGGACTATATGAAGAAGAATGGGGCATCAGGATTGGAGGAAGACTCAATAATAGCCTGCATTATGCAGATCATACAACCTTGCTTGCTGAAAGTAAAGAGGACTTGAAGCACTTACTGATGAAGATCAAAGACTACAGCTGTCAGTATGTATTACACCTCAACATAAAGAAAACAAAAATCCTCACAATTGGACCAATAGGCAACATCATGATAAACAGAGAAAAGATTGAAATTGTCAAGGATTTCATTTTACTTGGATCCACAATCAAAGCCCACGGAAGCAGCAGTCAAGAAATCAAAGGACACATTGCATTAGGCAAAGCTGCTGCAAAAGACCTCTTTAATGTGTTGAAAAGCAAAAACTGTCACCTTGAAGACTAAGGGGCGCCTGACCCAGCCATGGTGTTTTCAATCACCTCATATGCATGTGAAAGCTGGACGATGAATAAGGAAGACCAAAGAAGAATTGACGCCTTTGAATTGTGATGTTGGTGAAGAATATTGAACGCACCACTGACTGCCAAAAGAACGAACAAATCTGTCTTGGAAGAAGTACAACCAGAATGCTCCTTAGAAGCAAGGATGGCGAGACTAGGTCTCACATATTTTGGACATGTTATCAGGAGGGACCAGTCCCTCAAGAAGGACATCATGCTTGATAAAGTAGAGAGTTAGCGAAAAAGAGGAAGAACCTCTGTGAGACGGATTGACACAGTGGCTGCAACAATGGGCTCAAGCATAACGATTGTGAGGATGAGGCAGGACCAGGCAGTGTTTTGTTCTGTTGTACATAGGGTCGCTATGAGTTGGAACCAACTTGATGGCACCTAACAACAGCAACAATAATCCTCTTCATGACTATCCCCTGGGTTCCTGTGCTATTATTTTTCTTCAAAGGTGGACTACTTCTTAGACCACCAATATATTTGTCAGTCTAGCTCCAGTGTAAATTTAGTGGGAGTTCTTCCCATACCCTGGCAAGTGACAGAATAATTCCACATCCTTGGTTATCAATGCTTTTGCTAGTTTTTGTCTTTTTGTGTGTTTTTATTGAATAGCTTAATGGAACTTGGGAGATGACATATCAAGGGCTGATTATTATTATCTGATTATATTTAATCTTTATTATTAATTGTGGTTATTAATTATTACTATCATTAATAATCTTCATACAGAAATCTAATCTCTAAATATTAAAAAGATAATCTCTTTTAAAAGATGCAATCTTCATAGTGCATACCTATTCATTCAACTTGGTCAAAAAAAGGAAAATTTGTAGCCATTTTTGTATCTAAGGCATTATCAACAGCTGAAGCAGCATAGTTATAAATTGCTTCTGAGATGAGTGCATGCACATTATTATAGTTATGGAATAGTAATGCCCTACACTCTGATGGCTCTATGTAATTTTTAGTCATGGTATTGCCTTAACAATTTGCATGGAGAAAGTCAGCTTGAGACAATCTAGTAATATTTGAGCTCTGTCAAGAATAAGCCTAGGCTTATATATAAAATTATAAGTCAAGAATGCCTACATCAAAGAAATATAGGTGAGCTGTAGCATTTGTAGGAATTTCATGGTTATTTTTATAACATCTAACATCATATTCTCATTTTGACATTTCTCAATTTTACTATAGAAAAACTTGCAGGGCATTCATCTATGACATTGCCTAAGGCTAGAACTCTATTTTCAAAGTACAGATACCTGAAGTAAGTAAAGTATTGTGCAGTAATTTCCTATATGCACATAAATGGTACATACTTTCTGGAATAATTGCTTATTCATGTATTCATAGAATGTGCTTCTGAAATGATCCGTGAATGCAAGATTTATATGTAAAAATACATTAAAATGAGAATGTTAAAGATAAAAAGGTTTCGGTTATTTGGGCAGTTTGTTGGACGGAGAGTTAATTGGTGCATTAAGTTAACTGACATCACTTTGATTGTAACTACTACAGATTTTAATCAAAATTGAGGAATAATATAAGCTATTGGAAACAAAGCACTCTTCAAATTTATATCTTTGACTAAAGCTACTTCTCTCAATGGCTCTGAAATCAATTTGGTCCTTAATTGCCAGAACCTGAGTAGATGAAATGGGAACTGGGAACAATTTGTAACGAGTAGAATATACTGACGGAATGGCAACAAGAAAGCTGGGAAAGAGAAATAATTTCATCTTCAAATCATACTTAAATAAATTTGAAGAGGTTAAAAAAAATCTCATGACTGCACAAAGTGATGCAAACTTCTTTAACTGGTCTGTTCAGCAGAAGAACTGCTGGAGTAAACCAGATTAGGCAGGTCTAGGATTGCATCATCAGTAAGAAGTTACCAGAAAAATGTTAAACTGCTCAGGGAATCATTATCTACTGGCAGAAATCAATGACCTTCAGAAAAATGCAGGCTGATTTTGAACTAGAATATAGGGAAAAAAAATAATGCAGATTCTAATTGATTCTTGAATTACATGTTCTACTTCTCAGTGAATATACCACCCCATTGCCCACACAGTTCATGTGGACAAACTGTCAGAAACAGAAGATGGTTGGGTTTCTAAGCTAAGAGTCAGCGATCTTGTATTAACACAGCTGAAGGAAAATCACATGCCAGGCTTAGAGAATATTTAAGAAAGTAGAAAACTATTTTGGAATGCTATGAAAATACTGAGACACTCTGAAAGGGAACTTTTTACAAAATTATATTTTTTGTCCTCTTATTTATTTATTTTTTGCTGGGAGGGGGGAGAAAACAAAAGGATACATATGCTTCTCACCAAATGGAAACTATATAGCTTTTTTAAAAGTCCAGATTTTAGCAAGAGTTGCTGAATGTAAGATTGGATCAGGTAGCTTGTCATAATATAGTTCTTATCAGAAGACTTGACAATTGTTCTGACCCTTGTGGTTGGTGAGAGATACCATCAATATACTTTGCTCTCCATTGTAATAATTGTATTTGCAATTATAAACTATTATTTTTAAAATTGCAGAGCAATGCATGGTGACTGTAACAAATTAAAAGAAAGTAGATGTGTAGAAAGTAAAAAGTGAAAGAAAGCTTTCCTCCCCCTTCACATCTCCCGGGGTGAATGACAGTGAAAGGTTTGGCATGGATCCTTCCAAACCTTTTGTGCTTATACAAACAAAACACAGAGGCACACACACTGCAGTGTGTAGGAGTCAATTACATATCTGGTTTTGTGGGTAGATTTTTCATTCATCAATATATTTAAGTAGTCTAGGAATTATTGCTTTACTACAAGGCTAGAATGAGCATCCTTAGACACATATCCTTGTGCAGTCTTGCAAGAATATAGATTCCTAGATTATAATTTCTGAGTCAAAGGAAATATGCATTTTAAATTAGGATTAAAATTGCTCAGTTTCCTTCTAAAAATGAACACCCCACCAAGAGTGTGAGGGTACTTTTCATTCTGCACTCTCTCCAAAGCTTAATAAAGCCAATTTTTTTTTTGCCATTCTTACAGGGGAAATGATGTTTCAATAAGCTTCCCAATTTTTTATATAAAATTTATTGCTGCTTCAATTTTCAGTTAAAAATTTCGCCTCCTCAGAAACCCCGTTTATTGAATTTTCAATCCCCATAAATTGTTAACCTTTCCTCTGAGAATACTTAAAAATTAATAATAATATCTGGTCAGCAATATTTTATGCTTCCTCATGCCTCAGTCTAATTACTTCATTAAGTTAAAAAAATTATTCAAATCACATGTGAATCAAAAGAGCTGCAGTTCTTTATGCTTAATAACTTCTCACATTTTAGCTCTCATCTCCTCTGGGAAGTTGCTCCATCAATTATCTCCTATTCTTTTTATATATTCAACCTTTACCTCTCCACTGACTCTTTCCTTCAGCTTTATCATATTCTCATATGTTATAGTCTCATATTCTCAAGTTTCTTCCATTTAAAAATAACCCTCCATGACTCTGCATGCTCCTCTAGCTATCACCATATTACTCCTCTTCTTAAATTTCTCAAAAAACTAGTCTACACAAATTGTTTAATTCCTCACTTTCCGTTCACTTCTCAACCCACAGCAATCTCACTTTCACTGCCAAAACTGCTCTTGGAAAGGTTTTCAGTGATTAGTATATCGTCAAAGTTGACAGTTAATATTCCTGGTCTTACTAGACTTTAGTTTTGCATTTTGTACTCTGCTCTCCTATTTTTCTAACACTTCATTGCCCTGTTTCTTCTTGTATCTTTCTGATTGTTTCATCTTCTCCACTTCCATGAGTTTCTCTCATCTATTCTTTAACCACTGTAGTTGCCCAGAGCTCCACGCTTGGCAATGTTTTTCTCTCTCAGTCTTATGCACCTCTGTAGTTTTAAGGAGAATCTGAACAGATAACCCATATCTGCAGCCCTAATATCTCTCATGGGCTCAAATCTATATAACCATTGCCTGCTCCATGCTCCTCAAATTCCAAATATCCAAAACTGAAATTGTCATACAACCCCTTAAACCTACTCCTCCACCTGCATTCTGGACCATTGTTGGTGACATCAACATCCACCTGGTTTGATAGTCAATCTCCAAGTCTGGCTGATTTTCCATCTAGGTACGTATTGCAAATTCCTCTCATATCCTTCACCCTTAATTCCATTGGCATAATTCAGATCTTTCTCCTATTATAGTAACCTACTAAACACTTTCCCTGCTTTCTCTCCCATCCAGCCATCACACATCATCCATAGTGATAAAGGTAAGTACAAAACAGATCATACCACTCCCATGATTAGAACGCTTCTGGGGTTACCTATTGTTCACAAAATAAAGCCCCACGTCCTTTAGTTGCTATTAGAAGTTGTTCAAAACCTGGTTCCTCTATAATTCTCCAGTCCATCCCCCACCCTTCTCTGTGTCACTTTTGATGATCTAGTAACAGTCAACCATTTATACCTGTTGCTACTGAGTTGATTCTGACTCATAGAGGCCCTATAGGACAGAGTAGAACTGCCCCATAGGGTTTCCAAGGAGCGCCTGGTGGATTCAAACTGCTGACCTTTTGGTTAGAAGCTGTAGCTCTTAACCACTATGCCACCAGGATTTCCTAGGAAAATATATATATATATATATATATATATATATATATATATATATATATATATATATTTGTAAGCACTTGTGTGAATTGAAATCATGTGATTGTGACTGTTTCTTCTCATTTGATTGTAAGATCCTTGAGGCAAATACCATAGTTCATTCATCTGTCCCCAGTGCCTTATGTGCTGAATGAACATTTGTTGAACTGGAGAGGGGAAAGCCTCTTCAAGATTGATGTGGTTCCTTCAGATATGTGAAGTGCAGACCTAACATATATTTCAATTCATTCTCTTTTCTGTTGTCCCACAGCTTTTCTGAAAAATTCTTTCCTATCTTGCTTGTATTATCTTTGCTGGCTTGTTTCTGACCTGTTTTAGAGATGGAAATATTTTTTGTTAACTCTTTTTGGTGGGAAATTATTTCCAGATGAAGGCCCTGACTAAAATTAATTTTCCAGTTTTGCAGCATGATGACATTTACTGTGCAATATTATCCCTCTGGCAGAAGGAGTAGTTAAGGGACAGTAATATTAATCTGGCTTTGTGTGTGTGTGTGCTTTCCTATCTTGTTGACTATTATCTTAGTCATCTAGTGCTGCTGTAACAGAAATACAACAAGTGGATGGCTTTAACAAAGAGAAATTTATTCTCTCACAGTCTAGGAGGCTAGAAGTCCAAATTCAGGGTGCCAGCTCCAGGGGAAGGCTTTCTCTCTCTGTTACCTCTGGAGGAAGGTCCTTGTCATCAATCTTCCCTTTGTCTAGGAGCTTCTCCACACAGGAACCCCAGTCCAAATGACGCAACTCCTTGCTCGCTTCTCTTTCCTTTTATCTCTTGTAATATAAAAGGTGGAGCTGGCCACACCCCAGGGAAACTCCCTTTATATTGGATCAGGGGTGTGACCTGAGCAAAGGTGTTACATCCCACCCTAATCCTCTTTAACATAATCTAATCTTGCCTTATTAACCACAGGAAGAGATGACGATTTACAACATAAAGGAAAATTATATCAATCACAGAATGGAGGACAACCACACAATACAGGGAATCATAGCCTAACCAAGTTGACACATGTTTTTGGGAGACACAATTCAAACTATGACAACTATCTAGAGAAGCTAGGTAAAAATTTAGCCTGCCATGTTCACTTAGGAAATATAAGCTAAAAATATCAAGGCAGGACTAAGAAAGCAAGTTTTGTATCACTGAAATGCACCTTTTACTCATTAACTTGTGGAAACAGGAGTGAGGATGAAACATAATGTAGTTGTGGTATAAAAGATGCACCTAAATAGAGCAGAACTATTTCAATAATAAAATCAACCATATCTGGACCTTATTAGATATCCTTGATAATCCAGAAGAATGATGAGATAGTTATACTTGGGGAGTTAGAAACTAGAGAAAAACTCTCAAACACAGAAAGTATGCTGTTAGACATTACTCCTCTTGTTTGTATGCTTTATTTGTGGATTTTGTTTAATCAAAGTGTGCCACTAAATTTTGGGTTCTACAAAATATTTAAACCTCTTCTTTTGATCAGTTCCTTTTGGTGATGTACAAAAGTCTCTGATCTCCTTACTGTTGCTAAATATGGTTCAGGACAATTAGGGCTTTCTTTCGTCAAATTATACATTGTGCTTCTCTACCCATTAGTAACGTAATTGGTTGGATCTCAGTTTGTTCTTTTTACAACATTAGTAAGGTAGGCACTATCTTACCTCTTGTGCCTTGTAACTTTTATAAATCAGTTGCTTTCAATAAGTTAGTTTTGCAATTTTAAGTGCATGATATTTTTGGTTCTTGTTTATAATCCTGGCACTTTGGACTAGAAAGTCTCAATAAGCAATCATTTGGACTATAATTATTGCATTTTAAGCATCCTTTCTAATTGTAAGAAAATGCCAGAACTGTTCAATTCCGGATGATATTCTAATATTGTTTTTATTTCACCTACACTAAAGAATTACTTCTTAAGTTTTTTTCTTTTTTTCTTTTACATATTCTTTTTCAAGATTAGTTTAATCTAACATCAATGTGGATAAGAAAATGCTTAATAATATAATAATTGAAATAGTTTTATCATGCTAAAATTCTTAGATTTTAAATTCTAGCTTCAAACAGATTTGGCCAAGATATTTTAGTTTCAAGCAGATTTGCGTAAGGGGGATAAGTCACTCAGAATTAGAGTTATTTTTCTTAGAACTGATAATTATTGGATCACTCAGTTTCAGAGTTGGTGACATTTCTTAAGTATACATTTAATTTTGGTTTTACTAATGCAAATATTAACATTTATATCTACTGTGCTATTTCAGTAAAGAGTTGTTGCCTTAAAGAAATCAACCAATTAACAAATCAGACAAAAAAATCTCTTACAAACTCATGAATTCAATCTTTAAATGTATTTTTGTATGTCTCGTAATTTACTGTGGGTACTTAAATACATGGAATCCTATCCTTGGTCTCCTCACTACCTCTGCCTTTCCCCTACCTTGACAGTTTTGCTGGAATTGCATTAAGGAATAAGCCCTACCTCTGATACTAAGGAAGTAAATGTAATAACATCTTACAAGGTTATTTCTGAATTTATTGTCGTTGTTGTTGTTAGGTGCCTTCAAGTCGGTTTCGGCGCATAGCGACCCTATGTACAACAGAACTAAACACTGCCCAGTCCTGCACCACCCTCACAATCATTTCTATGTTTGAACACATTGTTGCAGCCACTGTGTCAATCCGTCTCATTGAGGGTCTTCCTCTTTTCTGCTGACCCTCTACCTTACCAAGCATGATGTCCTTCTCCAGGGACTGGTCCCCGTTGATAACATGTCCAAAGAACGTGAGACAAAGTCTTGCCATCCTGGCTTCTAAGGGGCATTCTGGCTGTACTTCTTCCAAGACAGATTTGTTTGTTCTTCTGGCAGTCCATGGAAATGTATTGCTGGTAATAGCAAAACTAATATAGTTTAAACATTAGAGTTAGATATGTGTGTATAAATCCAAATTAGGACTGTCTACTGTACTTTTTGCAATGTTCTTCCTAACTCTGAGTCGCAAAGTCGGTATCATCTAGCCTACACTTTACCTCCTTTGTGTAAACAACTTTATCTACTTGTCATGGGAAAAGATAATGGCAGGAAAATGTGATCTAGTGTCTGGAATGATTTTCTAATACTTCTCTAAGTTCAATAATCTTCTTTTTTCTTGTGAGGTTCCAGGGTCTGTGTCTTGAGCATGAACTTAGCTTTGACAAAGCAGAGCAGTCATAGAAGACGGTGGTTGTTTAGCAGGTACATTGAGTATTGGATGGATATGGTGGTTTTCCGGTGGAGGTTTGGTGGAAGAGAAGGAGTATACAGAGGATATATTGGCATTCTTGAATGCATAAGAAACATTGCTTGGGAACTCTCAGAAAAACTTGCTGGGCAGGGGCCAGATTGTGCAGTGAATTTGTGTTATCAGTCTGAATAGATAAGGGCCCAAAGCCAAGATACTTTGAACAATGATGCTAGCATAACTATTTGTTCTGACTAGCTTTTTTTTTAAATATGGTAAAACTGAAATTTACTTTTTTTAAATTATCATTTTATTGTACTTTAGGTGAAAGTTTACAGCTGAACTTAGTTTCTCATTCATAAATTTGAATTGGTGTATATATATTTTTCTTTTTTTTAGTGTTGTAGTTTAAGTGAAAGTTTACAATTCAAGTTAGTCTCTCATACAAAAATTTACACATACATTGTTATGTTACCTTAACTGCTCTCCCTATACTGTGACAGCACACTTCTCCTTTGCACCCCTGATTTCCCGTGTCTATTCAACAAACTCCTAACCATCTCTACCTTCTCATCTCACCTCCAGACAGAAGCTGCCCATTTAGTCTCTTGTACCTACTTGAGCTAAGAGACACACTCCTCACGAGTATCACTTTATGTCCCACAGTCCAGTCCAATCTTTGTCTGAAGAGTTGACTTCAGGAATTGTTTTAGTTCTGGGTTGCCAGAGAGTCCAGGGGCCATGCTTTCTGGGATTCCTCCAGTCTCAGCCAGACCATTAAGTCTGGTCTTTTTACTAGAATTTGAGTTCTGCATCCCACCCTTCCCCTGCTCCATCAGGGACTCTGTTGTGTTCCTTGTCAGGGCGGTCATTGGTAGTAGCCGGGCACCATCCAGTTCTTCTAGTCTCAGGCTGATGAAGTCTCTGGTCTATGTGGCCCTTTCTGTCTCTTGAGCTAATACTTTCTTTGTGTCTTTGGTGTTCTGACTAGCTTTTGAGGCATGGGAAAATTCAGGTTAAATCTCCATACTGAAAAGGCTACATCAATTTATGGTATAGTCTCACCACATTTTCTCCAGCACTGAGCATTAGCAGTTATTTTAACCTTTAAGTATTATATAAGTAAAACATAGTAAATTTGTATTGTTAAGATTATTAACTTGGATGAACATATTTTCTTCTGTTTATTGTCAGTTGTACTTCTTTTTCTGGAAATTGTCCTTTCATGTCTATGTGTGACTTCTTCATTGTGATAATCCAATAAAATTCTACTTGACTAAACGAGTTGAAATTCAAATATTTTCTTACAAATATTTAAAAATGATTTTTAAAAGTGTATTTTAAAAAACATGGATTGAATTCTTAAATAATCTGAGTGGAAAAAGAATTTCAATGTGTTACACAAAGCCATAAGGAAAATTAAAATAACTGCAGCTCTCTTAACTGATTTCATTTGAGCAACTCACAAGATTAGTCAATTCTTTTCATTCCCTATATAAGACATACTGATGGATGTACCTGGCATGCTGAATGTTCATGACTGATAGGTTACTCTCTAGTATTGGACAAGGTTTGAAGAAATAACACTCATATTCCACTGATGGAAATATAAAAATGTGGTGCAGCCTATTTTGGAGTGCAGTCTGGAAATACACATCTTTAAAAAATACACACTTTCTCTCTGTTACAAATATATATATACAAATGTGTGTGTGTGTATATATATACATATATATTTCTGCTAATGTCATAAGTAAAAAGCTTTTCATCATCTTGATGTTGTTGTTAGGTGTCATTGAGTCGTTTCCAACTGATAGCAACCCTCTGTACAACAGAACTAAACACTACCCAGACTCTTGCCATCAATACAATCATTGCTATGTTTGAGCTATTGTTGCAGCGACTGTATCAGTCCATCTCATTGAGCGACACTATGTACAGCAGAACGAAACACTGCCTCGTCCTGTGCCATCCTCATAATCGTTGTTATGCTTAAGCCCATTGTTGCAGCCACTGTGTCAATCCATCTTGTTGAGTGTCTTCCTCTTTTTCTCTGACCCTCTACTTTACCAACCATGATGTCCTTCTCCAGGGACTGGTCCCTCCTGATAACATGTCCAAAGAACATGAGATGAAGTCTCTCCATCCTTGTGTCTAAGGGGCATTCGGGCTGTACCTCTTCTAAGACAGATTTATTTGCTTTTCTGGATGTCCTTGGTATATTCAATATTCTTCACCAACACCATAATTCAAATGCATCAATTCTTCTTTGGTCTACCTTATTTATTGTCCAGATTTTGCATACATATGAAGTGGTTGAAAATACTATGGCTTGGGTCAGGTGTACCTTAGTCTTCAAAGTGACATCTTTGCTTTGTAGCACTTTAAAGAGGTCTTTGCAGCAGGTATGCCCGATGCAAGGAGTCATTTGATTTCTTTCTTTTTTTTATTGTGATTTAGGTGAAAGTTTACAGCTCTAGTTAATTTCTCATTCAAAAATTTATACACATATTGTTTTGTGACATTAGTTGCAATTCCCACAATGTGACAGCACACTCCCCCTTTCCACTCTGGGTTCCCTGTGTCCATTCGGCTCGTTCCTGTCCCTTCCTGCCTTCTCATCCTGCTTTTGGACAGGAGCTGCCCAATTGGTCTTGTATATCTGATTGAACTAAGAAGCACATTCTTCACTTGTATTATTTTTTGTTTTATAATACTGTTTAATCTTTGTCTGAAGAGTGGGCCTTGGGAATGGTTTCAGTTCTGGATTAACAGAGCATCCCGGGGCTATAGTTTTGGGGGTTATTCCAGTCTCTGTCAGACCCTTAAGTCTGTTTTTTTAACATGAATTTAAGTTCTGTTCTACATTTTTCTCCTACTGTGTCCTGAACTCTCTGTTGTGTTCCCTGTCAGGGTGGTCATTGGTGATAGACCGGCACCATCTAGTTCTTCTGGTCTCAGGTTGGTGGAGTCTCTGATTTATTTGGTCCGTTCGTCCTTTGGGCTAGTATTTTACTTGTGTCTTCTGTTTTCTTCATTCTCCTTTGCTCTGAGTGGGATGGAACCAATTGATGTATCTTGGATGGCCACTCACAAGCTTTTAAGACCTCAGACGCCACTTACTGAAGTGGGATGTAGAAAATTTTCTTAATAAACTATGTTATGCCAATTGACCTAGATGTCTCCCAAAACTATGGTTCCGAGGCCCCAGCCCCAGCTACTCTGTCCCTCAAATTGTTTGGATGTATCCAGGAAACTTCTTAGCTTTTGCTTTGGTCCAGTTGTGCTGAATTCTCCTGTATTCTCTGTTGTCCTTTCCTTCACTGAAGTTAATCCTTGTCTACTATCTAGTGAGTGATTTCCCCTCTCCCTCCCTCCGCACCCTCGTAACCATCAAAGAATGCTTTTCTTTAATGGTTAATGATCTTGAACAAACTCTCATGTGTCTGTTAGCCACCTGAATGTCTTCTTTGGTGAAGTGTCTGTTCATACCCTTTGCCCACTTTTTTATTGGATTTGTCTTTTTGTTGTTGAAGTGTTGCAGTATCTTGTAGATTTTAGAGATTAGGTGCTGATCAGATGCGTTGTAGCTAAAAATTTTTTCCCGGTCTGTAGGTTGTCTTTTTACTCTTTTGGTGAAGTCTTTTGATGAGCATAAGTGTTTGATTTTGGGGAGCTCACAGTTATCTAGTTTCTCTTCTGGTGTTTGTGTATAGTTAGTTATGGTTTATATACTATTTATGCCATGTATTAGGGCCCCTAGCATTGTCCCTATTTTTTCTTCCATGATCTTTTATCATTTTAGATTTTATATTTAGGTTTTTGATCCATTTTGAGTTAGTTTTGTGTATGGTGTGAGGTATGGGTCCTGTTTCATTTTTTTACAGGTGGATATCCAGTTATGCCAGCACCATTTGTTAAAGAGACTGCTTTTTCCCCCATTTAACGGACTTTGGGCCTTTGTCAAATATCAGCAGCTCATAGGTGGATGCATTTACGTCTGGTTTCTCAATTCTGTTCCATTGATCTACGTGTCTGTTGTACCAGTACCAGTCTGTTTTGACTACTGTGGGTCGTAGGTCATTTGATTTATTGACTGCTGCTTCCATGGGTGTTGATTGTGGATCTAAGTAAAATAAAATCCTTGACAATTTCAATATTTTCCCTGTGTATCATTATGTTGCTTATTGGTCCAGTTATGAGAATTTTTGTTTTCTCTATGTTGAAGTGTAATCCATACTGAAGGCTGTATTCTTTGATCTTCATCAGTAAGTCCTTCAAGTGCTCTGCTTTCAGCAAGCAAGTTTGTGTCATCTGCATATAGCAGGTAGTCAATGAGTTTTTCTACAATCCTGATGCCCCGTTCTTCTTCATATAGTCCAGCTTCTCAGATTATTTGTTCAGCATACAAATTGAATAAGTAGGGTGAAAGGATACAACCCTGACATACGCATTTCCTGATTTTAAACCATGGAGTATCCTCTTGTTCTGTTTGAAAGACTGCCTCTTGGTCTATATAAAGATTCCTCATGATCGCAATTAAGAGTTCTGGAATTCCCATTCTTCACAATGTTATCCATAATTTGTTATGATCCACACAGTCAAATGCCTTTGCATAGTCAATAAAACATAGGTAAACCTCTTTCTGGTAGTCTCTGCTTTCAGCCAAGATCCATCTGACATCAGCAGTGATATCTCTTGTTACACAGCCTCTTCTGAATCTGGCTTAAATTTTTTGAAGTTCCCTGTCGATGTACTGCTCCAACTGTTTTTGAATGATCTTCAGCAAAATTTGACTTGAGTGTGATATTAATATTGTTCGATAATTTCCTCATTCTGTTGGATCACCTTTCCTTGCATTGTGCACAAATATGGATCTCTTTGAGTTGGCTGGCCAGATAGCTGTTTTCCAAGTTTTTTGGCATAGACAAGTGAGCACTTCCAGTACTGCATCCATTGGTTGAAACATCTCAATTGGTATTCTGTCAATTCCTGAAGCCTTGTTTTTTTGCCAGTGCCT
The DNA here is from genome assembly GCF_000243295.1 of Trichechus manatus latirostris. Taxonomy (NCBI): domain Eukaryota; kingdom Metazoa; phylum Chordata; class Mammalia; order Sirenia; family Trichechidae; genus Trichechus; species Trichechus manatus. The sequence continues at coordinate 10,230,589 of NW_004443987.1, read as the reverse complement.
TCAGTGCAGCTTGAAATTCTTCCTTCAATACCATCAGTTCTTAGTAGTATACTACCTCCTGAAATGGTTGAATGTTGGCAAATTCTTTTTGGTACAGTGACTCTGTATTCCTTCCATCTGCTTTTGATGTCTCCTGTGTCATTCAATATTTTGCCCATGGAATCCTTCAATATTGCAACTCGAGGCTTGATTTTTTTTCTTCATGTCTCTCAGCTTGGTAAATGAAGAGCTTGTTCTTCCCTTTTGGTTTTCTAACTCCAGGTATTTGCACATTTCATTATAATACTTTACTTTGTCTTCTTTAGCTGCCCTTTGAAATCTTCTGTTCAGCTCTTTTACTTCATCATTTCTTCTTTTTGCTTTAGCTACTCAACATACAAGAGAAAGTTTCAGAGTCTCTTCTGACATCCATTTTGGCATTTTCTTTCTTTCCTGTCTTTTAATGACCTCTTGCTTTCTTCGTATATGATGTCCTTGATGTCATCCTACAACTTGTCTTCAGTCATTAGTGTTGAATGTGATGAATCTATTCTTGAGATGGCCTCTAAATTCAGGCGTGATATACTCAAGGTTGTACTTTGGCTCTCCTGGACTTGTTTTAATTTTCTTCAGCTTCAACTTGAAATTGCATATGAACAACTGATGGTCTCTTTTGCGGTCGGCCCCTGGCCTTGTTCTTACTGATAATTTTGAGCTTCTCCATCATCTCTTTCCACAGATGTAGTTGATTTGATTCCTGTGTAATCCATCCTGCGAGGTCCACAATTTTAGTTGCCATTTATGTTGTTGAAAATAAATATTTGCAATGAATAATTCGCTTGTCTTGTGAAATTCTGTTTTGTGATATCCTGCATCATTTTATCACCAAGGCCATATTTTCTAGCTAAAGAGCCTTCTTCTTTTTTACCAACTTTTGAATTCCAATCACTAGTAATTATTAGTGCGTCTTGATTGCAAGTTTGATCAATTTCAGACTGCAGAAGTTGGTAAGAATCTTTAATTTCTTCATCTTTGTCATTAGTGCATAAATTTAAATAATATTTTAATAATATTTTTATTAAACTGGTCCTCTTTTTAGGTATAAGAACATTATCCTGTCTTGAAATGTTCTTTTTTGACGATGAATGCTACACCATTCCTCTTCAATATGTCATTCTGGCATAGTAGACCATCTGATTGTCCAATTCAAAATGGCCAACACCAGTGCATTTTAGCTCACTAATACCTAGGATATTGATCTTTATGCATTCCATTTTATTTATGATGACTTCAAATTTTCCTACATTCATACTTTGTACATTCCATGGTCTGATTATTAATGGATGTTTTCAGCTCTTTCTTCTCATTTTGAGTCTTGCCACATCAGCAAACAAAGATCTCGAGAGTTTTACTCTATTCACTACATTAAGGTTGACTCTACTTTGAGGAGGCAGCTCTTCCCCAGTCATATTTCGCGTGTCTTCCAACCTGAGGGGCTCATCTTCTGGAATTATGTCAGACAATATTCCATTGCTATTCATAAGTTTTTCACTGGTCATTTTTTTAGAAGTAGATTGCCAGGTACTTCTTAATCTTAGTCTGGAAGCGCTGCTGAAACCTGTCCACCATGGATAACCTTGCTGGTATTTGAAATACCGGTGGCAATAGCTTCCAGCATCACAATAACACTTAAGCCACCACAGTACTGCAAACTGACAGATATTTGTAATTGTAGAAAAAAAAACCTGACAAAAATTAATGTCTATCAGTAGAGGATTAGTTTAGTAAATTTATGGCATAGGAATGAAATACCATTAAAATGAATGGGGTAGATTTATATTTTATGATATGGAGGATGGCCAAAAAATTGCCATTAAGTGAAAATAACTAGTTGTAGAGCAGAATGCATTATGGAGACCTATTTACAAAAAAAAGAAATCTCTGAGAGGAAGGGTAAAAGACTTGATAATGAATATTTCTGGGGAATGGGACTAGAAGATCAGGATAGCGTGTGCAGCCATTTGCATCATAATTAACTGGGGGACTCATTACAAATATATTCCTGAGCCCATCCCAGATCAGCCACTTGTGGCTGAAATTTTGTAAGCTAACATAACTTTGAAACATTATTCTCTGGGCATAGGAACAGAAAATTAGTTTTTTTTCTTCTTCCTGGGGCCTCTTACAATACTGCATATTCATAAGGTGCTTCTAGACTGCTGGGGACTTTAGGGATGAAGATTTCCAGAAAGACTTAGATAACTAACTGACCTTTATGGGTCCCAGGCTGCTCATCCTGAAGATAACAGTCTGTGCTGCCAAAAACCTGGGATGAAGACAATGCGAGTGTGTGTTAAGTGTGAACACCCAGTGCAGACACCACTACCATGCACATTCCTGGTGCTGGTGAGCAGGGGACGCTCCGCCACCATCTCTGTGGTGGTGCCACCGTGCCCTACTGCCTCCCCGCTCAGCAGGTGCCATCCAGAGTGGTGTCCTGCCAGCTCTGCCATGGCAGGAATGTCTCAGTTCACGGCTGCTCCTAGTCTGTGCTGTTCTTCCCCTTCACCTTCTTCAAGTGTTGTTCAAACACCATCTTCTCCGTGGGGACTCTGCTGAATGTCTTTCTGAACTGCAGCCCTCACGCAGCCCCTCGTCCTCACCCCCACTCCCTGATTCACTTTTATCCAGGCTGCCGTTACCTTCTAACAAACTACGCAACTGGCTTCTTTCTCTGGCTTCCTGGCTGTCTCCCTCCACTGGGGTTGTGCTCTACGAGGCCAGGGATGTTCTTTGTTTTATTCACTACTTATATTCCCACCACCCAGAACACTGCCTGGCACATATTGATGCGAGATAAATACTTGCTGAATTGAGTGTTTATCATGCTGGTCAGAGGAGAACAGAATAACAGATACACTGATAAAAATCATGGTCACTCTGATGATATTTCTAATCCCAACAGAGGAAAAAATAAGAGGTACTGGTGTCAAGGAGCCCCTGCCTGGGTGGTGCAAACGGTCAACATGCTCACCTGCTAACTGAAAGGTTGGAGGTGTGAGTCCACCCAGAGCTGCCTCAGAAGAAAGTTCTGGTGATCTACTTCTGAAAAATCAGCCATTGAAATCCCTATGGAGCACAGTTCTTTGACATCCATGGAGTCATCAGGGGTCAGAATCAATGTGATGGCAATTGGTAGCGTCAAGTAGCTTCACGTTCAAGTAAGCTAGCAATGCACTTATAATAAGAAAGTTAGTTTTTTAAATAAGATTTTACAGTTGATTGTTAAGCACACTAAAATTGAGAACCCCTTATCTAGGAACCAAAGATACCTGGCTGGAAAATGCCTCCTGATCAGTAAAAGGAATTGCTTCCTGCAGTGACTTATTTTTTACTTTCTGGCATCAGTGATCATTCAGTTCTAGCTTTGAGCAAAAAGTATGTGAAGTTTGTCTTTGATACCCTAATACTTCTCCTCTTAACATGCCCCCAACATTCCTGCCAAAATTCCATTTCTTTTAGATCTGCACTCTTATCTTTTTTTCCTTGATTTTAAGTTGTTGTTGTTAGCTGCTGTCTAGCTGGGTTAGACTCATGGCAACCTCATGTACAACGGAACAAAGTGTAGCCTGGTCCTGCGACATCTTCACAATTACTGATATGTTCAAGTCCATTGTTGTGGCCACTGTGTATTTTGAATACATTCCAAGCTAGGGGGCTCATCTCCCAGCACTATATCAGACAATGTTCTGTCGTGATTCATTGGGTTTTTATTGCTAATTTTCAGAAGTATGTCACCAGACCTTTCTTCCAACCCTGTCTTAGTCTGGAAGCTTTGCTGTTTACCTGTTTACTACGGGTAATACTGCTGGTATTTAAAATACTGGTAGCATAACTTCCAGAGTCATGACAACATGGAAGCCACCACAGTATGACACACTGACAGACAAATGTGGTGATTTTAGCTAGTAGCCAATTAACGTCTAAGTTGTTAACTTATATTTCTATTTTTAAGAGATGCATCTTTATGAACAATAAACTTTCAAATTCAGAAAGAGGATTCCTATAATGGAGAAATTTTAGATCCTATGGCAGGCATCTGGAGAGATGTTTGGGTGGTAGAAGGTTCTTTCTGGCACATCTTAACCACACTAGGTATATTAATCCTATACCCAAGGGTAGCCCTGCTCACTTTTAGTAGCCATTTCTGCACAATGTGCTTATACAATAGAAGAGGTCACAGACATTTTCAGGAGAGAAGATTTGGAAGCTCTGGACATTGTGCTGGACTAAATGACTTCTGAAGTTCCCTGCAACTCAATGATTTAAAGATATTCTATCATCTTTCTCATGTACTTTCCCAGTGGGCTCAGAAAATTCAAGCTGAATTTGAAAGAACAGAAAAAGCAAAGGTGTTTCACAGAACTCAAATGATACGTTTGTATACCTGTGCAGACATTGGACTAACAAGACAAAAAACAGGAACATTATACAGACAAGTTTCAAGGTTATTCCAGCCACACATGATAGTACGGGTGTGAAGAAGTGTAAGGTAATTAAGATAAATTTAAGAATATTAAAATGCCAGTGAACATAAAATTCTAAACTCAGTAGGGATCCATTTCACTTTACTTAGTAATGTAAACCAGCACCGCTAAACCTAAAAATGTAACTCTGGTAAATTTTATTGTTTTCTTTTAGCATTAAAATTATTTTAAAAGGGTGGTTTCTTTTGAGGGCTCATATTCCCTTAGAAGAAACTCACATTGAGGTATAATATCTTTATTAGTCTTAAGCACTAAATATTCTCGTCCTTCACCTGTTGCATTGCAAGATTTTTATTTGTTTATTTTGTTGTACATTTTTAAATTTTTATTGTACTTCAGGTGAAGGCTTACAGAACAAATAGTTTCTCATGAAAAAGTAGTACACATATTGTTTTATGACATTGGTTAACAACCCCA
>NW_004443987.1:10220852-10224423 GCF_000243295.1 Trichechus manatus latirostris | reverse complement strand
TTCATCTGTTGATGGGCATCTAGGTTGTTTCCATCGTTTTGCTATTGTGAACAATGCTGCCATGAACATAGGTGTGCATATGTCTATTCGAGTGATGACTCTTATTTCTCTAAGATTTATTGTTGTACTTTAGGTGAAAGTTTACAATTCAAGTTAGTCTCTCACACAAAAATTTACACATACATTTTTATGTGACCCTAATTGCTCTCCCTATACTGTAACAGCATACTAGTCCTTTCCACCCCTAATTTCCCGTGTCCATTCAACCAACTCCTGATGCTCTCTGACTTCTTCTCTCACCTCTAGACAAGAGTTGCACATTTAGTCTCATGTATCTACTTTAGCTAAGAAGCACACTCTTCATGAGTATCATTTTATGTCCCATAGTCCAGTCTAATCTGTGTCTGAAGAGTTGGCATTGGGAATGGTTTTAGTTGTGGGTTGACAGAGAGTCCAGAGGCAATGCTTTCTGAGGTTCCTCCAGTCTCAGTAAGACCATCAAGTCTGATCTTTTTACTAGAATTTGAGTTCTGCACCCCACTTTTCTCCTGCTCCATAAGAAACTCTCTATTGTGTTCCCTGTCAGGGCTGTCGTTGGTGGTAGCTGGACACCATCTAGTTCTTCTGGTCTCAGGATGATGCAGTCTCTGGTTTATATGGCCCTTTCTGTCTCTTGGGCTAACACTTTCCTTGTGACTTTGGTGTTCTTCATTCTCCTTTACTCCAGGTGGGTTGGGACCAATTGATGCATCTTAGATGGCCACTTGCTAGCTTTTAAGACCTGAGATGCCACTCACCAAAGTAGAATGCAGAACATTTTCTTAATAATCTTTGTTATGCCAATCAACCTAGATGACCCCCAAAAGAATGGACCCCAGACCCCTGCCCCCCTGCTACTCTGTCCCTGGAGGTGTTTGTTTGTATTCAGGAAACTTCTTAGCTTTGGTTTAGTCAAGTTGTAGTGACTTCCCCTGTAGTGTGTGCTGTCCTTCCCTTCACCTAAGATAATTCTTGTCTACTATCTAGTTAGTAAATAACCCTCTCCCACCCTCCCCACCCTCATAACCATCAAAGAATGTTTTCTTCTGTGTTTAAACCTTTCCTTGAGTTCTTATACTAGTGGTCTTATACAATATTTGTCCTTCTGGAACTGACTAAATTCACTCAGCATAATGCCTTCCAGATTCCTCCATGTTATAAGATGTTTCACGGATTCATCCTTGTTCTTTATTGTGTAAATATACTATAATTTGTTTATCCATTTGTCCATTGATGGGCATCTAGGTTGTTTCCATCTTTTTGCTATCTTGAACAATGCTGCAGTGAACATGGGTGTACATATATCTATTCGTGTGACAGCTCTTATTTCTCTAGCATATATTTCAAGGAGTGGGATTGCTGGATGGTATGGTACTTCTATTTCTAGCTTTTTCAGGAAGCTCCAAATCGATTTCCAATGTGGTTGTACCATTTTACATTCCCACCAACAGTGTATAAGTGTTCCAGTCTCTCCCCAACCTCTCCAACATTTATTATTTTGTGTTATTTGGATTAATGTTAACCTTGTTGGGATGAGATGGTTTTTTATTGTAGATTTGATTTGCATTTCTTTAATGGCTAATGAATGTGTGTATTTCTTCATGTGTCTATTGGCTACCTGAAAGTATGCTTTGGCAAAGTGACTGTTCATATCATTTGCCGATTTTTTAATTGGGTTATTTGTCTTTTTGTTGTTGAGGTTTTGCAGTATCTTGTAGATTTTAGAGCTTAGGTGCTGATTGGGTTTGTCATAGCCAAAAAATTTTTCCCTGTCTGTAGGTTATCTTTTTACTCTTTTGATGAAATCTTTTGATAAGCATAAGTGTTTGATTTTTAGGAGCTCCCAGTTATCTAGTTTCTCTTCTGGTGTTTGTGCATTGTTACTTCTGGTTCGGATTCTGTTTATGCCATATATAGGACTCTTAGTGTTCTCCATATTTTTTCTTCCATGATGTTTATCATTTCTGATTTTTCATTTAAGTCTTTGATCTATTTTGAACTACTTTTTGTGCATGGTGTGAGGTATGGGTCTTGTTTCATTTATTCGCAGATGGATTTCCAGTTATGCCAGCACCATTTGTTAAAGAGACTGTCTTTTCCCCAGTTAACGGTCTTTGGGCCTTTGTCAAATATCAGCTGCTCATAAGTGGATGAATTTATGTCTGGATTCTATATTCTGTTCCCTCGGTCTATGTATCTGTTGTTGTACCAGTAGTAAGCTGTTTTGACTACAGTGGTAGTAAAATAGGTTTTAAAATCAGGTATTGTGAGGCCTCCCACTTTTATTTTCTTCTTGAGTAATGATTTACTTATCCTGCCGGGGCCTCTTTCCATTGAGAACAGAAACCAGACAAGGATGTCCTTTACCAACACTCTTATTCAACATGGTGATTTATTTCTCCATATCATTAAAAAATGCCATCGGAATTTGGATCAGGATTGCATTGTATCTGTAGATCACTTTGGGTAGAATCGACATTTTCGTAATGTTGACTCTTCCTATCCATGAGCAAGGTATGTTTTTCCACATATGCAAGTCTCTTTTGGTTTCTTGCAGTGGTGTCTTGTAATTTTCATTGTATGGGTCTTTTACATCTCTGGTTGGATTTATTCCTAAGTATTTTATCTTCTTAGAGGCTATCATAAATGGTATTGATTTGGTGATTTCCTCTTTGAAGATCTCTTTGTTGCTGTAGAGGAATCCAACTGATTTTTGTATGTTTATCTTTGTATGTGGATCCTGATACTTTGCTGAAATCTTCTATTAGTTCCAGTAGTTTTCTTCTGGATTATTTGGGGTTTTCTGTGTAGAAGATCATATCATCTTGAAATAGAGATACTTTTACTTCTACCCTACCAATTTGGATACACTTTATTTCCTTTTCTAGCCTAATTGCTCTGGCTAGGACTTCCAGCACAATGTTGAATAAGAGTGGTGGTAAAGGACATCCTTGTCTGGTTCCTGTTCTCAAGGGGAATGCTTTCAGACTCTCTCCATTTAGGATGATGTTGGCTGTTGGCTTTGTATAAACACCCTTAATTATGTTCAGGAATTTCCCTTCTGTTCCTATTTTGTTGAGAGTTTTTACCATTAATGGGTGTTTGACTTTGTCAAATGCCTTTTCTTCATCGATTGATAAGATCATGTGGTTCTTGTCTTTTGTTTTATTAATGTGATGGATTACATTGACTGTTTTCCTAATGTTGAACCATCTCTGCATAACTGGTATAAATCCAACTTGATCATGGTGAATTATTTTTTGCATATGTTGCTGAATTGTATTGGCTAGAATTTTGTTGAGGATTTTTGCGTTAGTGTTCAAGAGGGATATTGGTAAGTAATTTTCTTTTTTGGTGGTGTCTTTACCTGGTTTTGGTATCAGGGTTATGCTGGCATCATAGAATGAGTTTGGGAGTATTCCATCCTTTTCTATGATCTGAAATACCTTTAGTAGTAGTGGTGTTAACTCTTTTCTGAAAGTTTGGTAGAATTCTCCAGTGAAACAGTACGGTCCAGGGCTTTTTTTTTTGT
>NW_004443987.1:10219486-10220220 GCF_000243295.1 Trichechus manatus latirostris | reverse complement strand
TTCTTCACAAGTATCACTTTATGTCCCACAGTCCAGTCCGATCCCTGTTTGAAGAGTTGGCCTCGGAAATTGTTTTAGTTCTGGGGTAATGGAGAGACCAGTGGCCATGCATTCCAGGTCACCTCCAGTCTTAGTCAGACCATTAAGTCTGGTCTTCTTACTAGTATTTGAGTTCTGCATCCCGTCGTTCTACTGCTCCATCAGGGACCCTCTGTTGTGTACCCTGTCAGGACGTTCATTGGTGGTAGCCGGGCACCATCTAGTTCTTCTAGTCTCAGGCTGATGAAGTCTTTGTTTTATGTGGACCATTCTGTCTCTTGGGCCAATACTTTCCTTGTGTCTTTGGTGTTCTTCATTCTCCTTTACTCCAAGTGGTTGGGAACAACTGATACATCTTAGATGGCCGCTTGCAAGCTTTTAAAATCCCAGACGCCACTCCCCAAAGGAGGATGCAGAACATTTTTTTAATAAGGTTTGTTATGCCAATTGACATAGATGTCCCCTGAAAGCATGGTCCCCAGACCCTCCATCCCTGCTACTCTGTCTCCCAAAGTATATGATTGTATTGATGAAACTTCTTAGCTTTTGTTTAGTCCACTTGTGCTGGCTTCCCCTGTAGTGTGTGCTGTCCTTCCCTTCACCTAAAATCATTCTTATCTACTATCTAGTTAGTGAATAACCCTCACCCTTCCTGCCCACCCCCGTAACCATCAAAGAATGTTTTCTTCTGTGTT
>NW_004443987.1:10209276-10216142 GCF_000243295.1 Trichechus manatus latirostris | reverse complement strand
ACCCTTTAATCATTATATAGTGCCCTTCCTTATCTTTTGTGGTGGATTTTTCTTTAAAGTCTATTTTGTCAGAGATTAATATTGCCACTCCTGCTCTTTTTTGAGTGTTGTTTGCTTGAGATATTTTTTTCATCCTTTGAGTTTTAGCCTGTTGGTGTCTTTAAGTCTAAAGTGCTTCTCTTGTATTAAGCATATAGATGGATCATCCTTTTGTTTTCCAATATGCCACTCTCCATCTCTTTGTTGGAGCATTAAGTCGGTTTACATTCATTGTAATTATCAATAGGTATGAGTTGAGTGCTGTCATCTTGATATCTCTTTTTGTGTGTTGTTCACATTTTCTTTGTTCTCCTCAATTTTCTGTGCTGAGTCGTTTTTCTTTATGTATTTTTTTTTCATCTTTTTCTTTGTTGTAGATTTTGTGTTTGTTGGGTGTTATGTTTTTCTACTTTTTTATTTTGATTTGTAGGATTGTTAGATTCCTTTGTGGTTACCTTAATATTTACCCCTAATTTTCTAACTTTATACCAGTCTTTTATTACTTTATATTGCCTTAAAATCAATGTCTCCACTTTTTAAGTCCCTCTTTTTTTGTTTTAATATTTTCCTCTTTTTGTTTTTTTTACATATTGATATCTGTTTCCCTATTTTCAATGTTTTAGCTTTGATGTAATTTCCTTTTCCGTATCTGAGTCAATATCTGGTTACTCTATCCTGTGTTCTAGTCTTGCGTTGTTAGCTGATGTTATTGATTATATAACCATAGGACTCCCTTTAGTATTTCTTGTAATTTTGGTTTGGTTTTTGCAAATTCCCTGAACTTCTGTTTATCTGGAAATGCCCTAACTTTGCCATCATATTTGAGAGACAGTTTTGCTGGATATATAACTCTTGGCTGACAGTTATTTTCCTTCAAGGCTTTAAATATGTCATCCCATTGCCTTCTTGCCTGTATGCTTTCTGCTGAGTAGTCCTAGATTATTGTTATTGACTCTCTGCTGTAGACGATTTTTTGTTTTTCCTTAGCCTCTCTTAAAATTCTCTCTTTATCTTTGGTTTTGGCAAGTTTGATTATGTCTTGGTGATTTTCTTTTGGGATCTACCTTATGTGGGGTTCGATGAGTGTCTTGGATAGAGAGCTTCTTATCTTTCACGATATCAGGGAAGTTTTCTGCCAACAAATCTTCAACAATTCTCTCTGTATTTTCTGTTATCACCTCATGTTTTGGTACTCCAATCACCCGTAGGTTATTCCTCTTGATAAAGTCCCACATAATTCTTAGGGTTTCTTCATTTTTTTAAATGTTTTTATCTGATTTTTCCTGAAATAAGTTGGTTTCAAGTGCTTTTTCTTCAGTCTCACTAATTCTGACTTCCATTTTCTCAATTCTGCTGTTATGACTTTCTATTGAGTTGCCTAATTCTGAAGCTTTATTGTTAATCTTCTGCATTTCTGATTGCTGCTTCTCTATGGATTCTTGCAGCCTGTTAAATTTGTCATTATGCTCTTCTCTAATATTCTTAAGTTCTTGTCTTGCTTGGACTGCATTTTGCCTATTGTCCTTCCTGATCTCTTGACGAGTTCTGTATATTAATCTTTTGTATTCTGCCTCTGGTAATTCCAAGAAATTCTCATCCTCCAGTATATTTCTTGATTCTTTATTTCGGAAGCTTGCTGAAGCCATCACGGTCTGCCTCTTTATGTGATTCGATATTGACTGTTGTCTCCAAGCCATCAACAAGGTATTATATTTATTTATGTTTGCTTACTGTGTCCTAGCCTCTTGATTTGGTTTGTTTTGATATGCCCAAATAGACTGCTTGTGTGAACTAACCCTATCACCAGTGCCCACTGAAGCTCCAACGTCCTGCCACCAGGTGGCCAGATCTGCCACTAAGTATGTGAGCCCAGGAGTTCGCTCACTCCTCCTGTATGGATTCAGCTCAGGTGTCCATGTAGTCGGCCACCAAACGTGTGGTGCAGGCTCTCACCTACAGTCCTAGACAGGCATGGGCGATTGCTGTAAGCACAGGCATCCGGCTGCAGCAGGGGGTCACATGCTGAGCAAGGCAGGGGTCCAAAGACCTGCCAAGAGTGTCCAGGAGGAAAGTGTGTCCTTGTTCCCTAGAGCACGTAGGTGGGTGTGTTTTGTAGCCAGACTATGAGCACCCAATGCTGTTCACTGTAAGGACTGGAGTGCACCTCTTATACTTGGGCCTCTGTTGCAGGTGGCTAGGTGGTGTGGGTGGAGCCACCTGTCCGTATGCCCTTGATGTGGGTAGGTGAAGACTCTGCTTAATGGCAGAGCAGTGTCAAATGTCACGAATCTGCCACTTACAGCTGAAACGATTGAAGTTAGACTGCAGTGATATATCCTGTTTTACTGTGGTAACAAGGGCCTACGCTGTTGAAATAGGCCCACACAACTCTCTGCAGAGGAAAAGGCACTCGAAGTCCATGGACCCCTTATGCCTGTGCCTAGGCAAAGCAGTTGTGCCTACCCTGAGTTTATGGCTTAGGGGAGCAAGCAGATTATTTTTTATCCTTGTTTGTTAATTTATTCCCTCTCCAAGGCAAGGAGAATGGCTCAGAGTACGTGATGGGTCCACTTCCAGACCAGGGGACTTGGCAATTGCTGAAGCCGTCCGGGATCCAGTGCAGAGCAGGGAGAGGGTAGGTAAATAGGACAGAGGTTTTTCCCAAAGGGAGATGTTTCTGATCCGCACAGTAGGCCAGACACAAGTATTTGTCTTTTGCCAGTCGAGGGCTGTTTCTCACTGATTCTAGGTGGCTGAGTAGATGCTCTGCTACTGGATCTCTCCCAATGTGGAAAATGCCTCTCAAGCACCGCTGCTTTGCTCACCATTCACCCCAAGCTGATCAGGCCTGTCGGGCTCCAGCTCCCACTGGGTCAGGTCTGGCAAGTCCTCACTGCTTCTGAACCGTCTGTCTCTCCCCCTGCCACTCAGTCTGATTCCTCAACTTTGTCTTTGATGTTCGGGGATCCTAGATTGTCACATGTAATTGATTCACTTGTTTTTTCGGGTCTCTGTTGTAAGAGGGACCACTGGAAGTGTCAGACTACTCCACCATCTTGGCCCTGCCTCATGTTTGTTTTTTAGTGCAGGAGAATGCTAGAAGCCCCACCTTGGGAAAATGAGGTATTAAGATTATTTTTCTTCCTTCCCTTTCACATTAAACTATTAGATCTCCTTAAAAATCATGTATTTCACATGTATAGTATTATATGTGATGGCAAAGAGAAAGAATGACACTTGTTTATTGTAGGCATAGTGGAAAGGATACAGGGTCTTGAATTAATCTTGCTTGGGTCTGATGTCTATATGCCATTTAGTAGCCACAGGTCTTTGTGAAAGGTGCAAAGTCCCTTGAAATTTTCTTTTCTAAGATACTAAATTAAAACATTATAATACCTGCTTCATAGTGTTATGAGATTGATGTGAGAACATATATTTCAAAGGCACATAGTACAATGTCTGTCCAGTGCTCAACAAACCGTTTATCACCAAACAGAGATTCTGTCAGTCAAAATGCTTTCGACTCTAAGTGTCAGAAGATCCAATACAAAATGGCTTATACACTAAGATACAGATGACATTTCAAAAAAGTGTAAACAATAAGGAGATTTATTTACTCACATAACAAGAAGCCTGGAAATATGGTGGTTCTAGGATTGGCTAATTCAGAGGATCTACAATGTTAGCAGGCATCCCTGGGTAGCACAAATGGTTAAGCACTCTACTTACTAACCAAAACATTGGAGGTTCGCACTCACCCTAAGACAGGCTTGACAATCTGCTCCTGAAATGTCACAACCTTGAAAAACCTATGGAGCAGTTCTACTCTGCAACATAAGTTCACCATGAGTTGGAATCGACTTGAAGGCAACTAACAACAACAACAGTTTCAGCAAGGATCCATATTCTTTAACTTTTTCTGATCTGCCATTCTTTAGCATATTATCTTTTGTCCTTAGGCCTGTTCCCTAAGGATTACTATTGCTTGTTATGTTAGTTGTCATTAAGTAGGCTCCCGCTCATGGCAACTTTATGTATAACAGAACTGAAAGTTGCCCGGTCCTGCACCATCTTCATGATCATTGGTAGATTTGAGTCCTTTGTTGTGACTATTGTTTCTATCCACCTCATTGTGGGTTTTCCTGGTTTTCGTTACTTTACCAACAATGATGTACTTTTCTAGCAGTTGATCTTTCCTGATAATGTGTCTAAAGTAGGCGAGGTGAAGCGTTGCCATCCTTGCTTCTAAGGAGCACTTTGGTTGTATTTCTTCTAAAACTGATTTGTTCTTTCTTTTAGCAGTCTATGGTATATTCAATATTCTTCGCCAAGACCATAGTTCAAATGCCTCAATTCTTCTGTCTTCCTTCTTCATTGTCCAGCTTTCCTGTGCATATAAAGCAATTGAAAAGGCATGCTTTGGATTAGGTACACCTTAGTCATCCAAATGATACCTTTGCATTTTAAAACTTTAAAGAAGTCTTTTGCAGCACATTTGCCCAATGCGCTACAGGTAATTCCTGACTTATGATGGGGTTCTGTTCCGATGAGTCAGTCATGAATCTGTTGTGACGTAAGTCGAATAGCTATCTTTTTTTTTTAGTTTTCATTGTTATTGTATTTATTAACAGTATCTTTATAAATCTGATCTTTAATTGTCTTTGAGGGTTGGAGACATTACATATAAACTTACAGATACATTTTAATACATGCATACACTAAAAAGAGACAAATCATAAAAATTTACTCCGACAATGAAGAAGAATTGGATGACATTGGCATTTTGTCAGTTGCAGTAAGGTTCTGGATTATTGTTGGTGTTTGTAGTCAAAAAATTAGTGAAAATTGCCTCTATGGTATTTTTCTTTTTTTCTTCATATAGTTCATGTCGCTGCTTCTCGAATCTGCCTATTGACTTTAGCAAAGCAATCAGTGTTTCGGTCCAAGTTTTAATGCAACTGAAGCCCCTGATTGAGTTTAGAAAAAAACTCCAGCTAATCCTCTCACTGTAAAATTTTTTGACAACTTTTCTCCATCCTCTTCCTCATTATTTCTTTCTTCAGCATTTCTTTTCTCTTCTAAATCCATTAAGTCCTGATCTGTCAATTCCCCTTCTTCATGATCTATGAGCTGCTCTACTTCAGTGATACCAAGTTCTAAATTCAGCGTTCTTGCCATATGGATGATTTTCTACTGATCTTATAAACAAATTATAAGTTTATAAACTTATAAGTTCATAAACTTATAAGTTCTTATAATAGTGGTCTTATACAATATTTGTCCTTCTGGGACTGACTAAACTCACTCATCACAATGCCCTCCAAATTCCTCCATGTTATGTTTCATGGCTTCATCGTTGTTCTTTAACATTGTGTAGTATTCCATTGTGTAAATATAATTCACTTTACCTGCTTTACTCCTGTAGGCACTTGAGTTTGCAACCCCTCTTATAAGGCATTCCTAAATCTTGAAGTTGTTATACAGCAAGGGATCAAATCCATGCTTTTAACAGCACTTTCAAAAGCATTTATTTGGATATTTGCAAAAACAATTGAAGAAATAACTCCAAATCTTTTAGATTTTATTTTGGCCTAAGGCATAACATTATAAAAATGAAAAGAACTGTCTCAGAAATCAAGTAGTCTCCCCAGACGTTTTCTAATTTTGTCCAGAGTATTTGTGAGCAGGAAGATTGACAAGGCATAAATAACTATAGACTTGGGTTTAAAAAAACTTCCCACTATCCTCATCTAACTTCATGTCTCCATTTAAAGTAACTTTTACAGGGTCATTCAGTAAATAATTTAGCCAATATTAAAGCTCAAAGTTAACATACCAGGATTTTCATGCCTGTTTCCCAGCTACTGATCCTTCCTATCCATAGTAAAATGAACACTTCCCAATAAATGATCCTCATGGAACGAGGGCATAGAAAACAAAGGTTATGTGAGATTTTTTGTTTTGTTTAAAAGACCTTTGTAATAGCTAATATTATATCCAGCGAACTTTATCCGTAATTTTTTTTGCTAGACGATGCCCAGTGCCTCAGAAATCAATAATCTTGTTCATAATGATTTTAATTGGAAAGGTGTTTCAGTTTAGCCCTTGATAATAGGTGGCTGTCATATTGGAAAATATATTTTAATACCTGGATGTATATGCTGAAAGAAAAACTAGCAGAGGCATTTCAATCATAAAAGAATATTCCCTAATGGCACACCAACATCCCTAGCCTAGAGAACCCAATCATAACCCTAGGATAGAGAAGTAAAAGAAAAGATGGAATAACCTAGAGCCCTTCATGGCACTTAGTTCTTCCAGCACTTCTGTTAGCAATTCTCAGAATTAAATTACCATTGCTTGAAATACCTAACGTGGTTTCTATTTTCCTTACCAGATATTAACTAACAGATACTAGATACATGCTGATTAGATGGCAATATGAAATAGGTGTACTAACAAGAAAGTTCTTAGTACTTGGGAGATAAAGTGAGATGCCTCCCATCCCCAGTCAAGTACTGAGTCTTCAATTCTTAGATCAACACATAAGGGATAAGAGTAGGCACATGCGGAGTCCGGCAAGGTGGCGCTCTAGGCAGAAGCACCACGCCGTCCCTCCGCAGCAAAGATCTGAAAAACTAAACCAGAGAATCAACAATCCTGAAACCCTAGAACATCAAATGAAGAGATAAAGAACTCAGCCGAGCACCAAATGGAGTGAGAATACTGAAAGAGAACGGAGAGCGAGGAGAGATTCATGCAGAGGTCCCCTACCAGCTAACGCAGCGCGGATCCACCATCTTGGACTCCTATCGGAGACCAGCAAA
>NW_004443987.1:10194040-10201819 GCF_000243295.1 Trichechus manatus latirostris | reverse complement strand
CTTTTAGCTCAGTGGTGAAGTTACCTCCGAGGTTCACTGTTTAGCCTGGGAGTGGACAGCCCTGTAATACCAAATGAGACTAACGAGGTACAGGAGTCCAGTGACAAGGGCCAGAAAGCAGAAGGGGACAAGGAATCTGGTGATAGGGAACCCAAGGTTGAGTAAGTATATTGTTGATGTGAGATTGTCAACCATTGTCATAGGGCAACATTTGTAGTAACTGTTAAATGTGAAACTATTTTGTTCTGTAAGCCTTCATCTTAAGTGAGAATAACAGCACAATTGGAAGAGCGCTGTCAATGTTACTGAACTGTGTGTGTAGAAATTTTTGAAATGGTGTATCTTTGGCTATGTGTAGTTTCACCAAAAAAAAAAGAAAAAAAAAAGGTTGAGAAGTTAGAAGGTTGATATGTTGTGGGGTTGTTAACCAATGTCATAAAACAGCACGTGTAGTACTGTTTCATGAGAAACTATTTGTTCTGTAAGCCTTCACCTGAAGTACAATAAAATATAAAAAATAAAATGAGTAGGCACATGCAAAGTGAAACTATATAATAGGGTGAACTACAGAGGTAAACAGTAGCCAATCTTATTGAAGTAATGTCTAAGAAATAAAGACTCTTAGCCATAAAGCTTTGAGCATTTCCAGTTCCATTTGCAAGATTGCATCAGATTTGGACTTCCAGGCAACATGTAGGTATAAGCAGAAGCACCACGCCATCCCTTCACAGCAAAGATCCGAAAAACTAGGACAAACAGAGTCACACTTGAGTCCTGAAACCCTAAGCATCAAATGAAGAGATAAAGAACTCAGCTAAGCCCCGAATGGAATAAGAAACTGACCAACAACAGAGAGCAAGGAGAGAAACATGCAGAGGTCCCCTATCAGGTACCCCAGCACGGATCTGCCATCTTGGACTCCTATCAGAAATCAGCCAACAGGAGGTAAGAGAAAGCAGCTTCATGGAGCTTCCAGCAGGAGACAGAACAACCGGTAACCAAAGACATATGCTTTCCCACACCCCACCTTTCTTCACCCCCACAATCTCTTGGCCAGGAAGCACCGACTTCACCCAGGTGTCACTTGGATTCTATCCGGCCGCACTCGCCGGCTCCCTGCGTGTCATCTGTTGGCTGCTGGTGTTGCTCTTTTCCACCTCATTAGATTTCTTCCTTACTTCTCACCACCTCCCCCTCCATTCTCTCAAATACCTGGCTCCATGGCCATCTTTTCTTCTTCCTGGTGGGCTGCGAGTTGCTGCTCGACTGTGGAACTGCTTACCAGCCCGTGCCACCAAGCTGGTGGGACTCCTGGGGATTTTTGTTTGTTCATTTGTTCTGTTTTGATTTGCTTGTTTGATTGTTTTCTTTTTCTCTTCTCGGCTTGGGAACCCCTTCTGGCCGGGCAGTGCTGCGCAGCTTGGGAGATACACCCTTTACTCCCCTACTCTGCACAGAAGCACAGTGACATCCCTGGGGACATTTCTTTTTTCTTGTTTTTTTTTTTTTTGTTTCTTTGTTTTCATCTCTCTATTTTTCCCTTTTTGTCTTTCTTCATTTCCAGTTTCTCAACTTATTCATTTTTTCTTTTACCTTTTTTTTATTTTTGTTTTTCTCCATTTTTCAGTCTCTCATCTCTTCTCTTGAATAGCAAGATCCCTCAGCACTCTTTTTTGTTTGTGTGTATGTTTGTGGCTCCTGTTCCTCTCTCGTCTTTCCCATACTCATCTTAGCTCCACAAATCACAATCTCCCACATCCTTCCTGCCTACCTGCACTGTGCCCTGAACATCAAACCCCCCAGGAGGACAGGCACAGCCTACTGAATCCTGCCCTGCACTGATTCCCGGCCTGCCCTGTCGGCCCTAGTACTTGCAATGAGCAACTCATTCCAGCAACTCCCCTTCACCTGGACCTGCCCTGCTGTACCATACCTGAGTGACTGACCCTGCATATTGGAGAAGGAGGTGAAAAGTATCGTGCCCAAAGATGAGCAAACAAAAAAGAATGCACTGCCCACCTGCTCAGACACAACCAAATAAGACAAAAATGCAAGACAAAACAAACAAATCTATAATCAATAAATGAGGAAAATAACTACTGAATGCTCCGAAGATAGCAGATAATATCAAAACACGTACACAAACAGGATAGCATGGTTCCAGTAGGGGTAAAAAATAAAACACCAAATGACTTCCCAGTAGAAGAAAAGACACTAAAACTACATGATAGAGAACTCAAATCTCTAATATTCAGAATTATCGAAGACTTGAAGCAAAAAGTAGACAAAAATGAGGAAAAAATAGACAAATTCATGGAAAATACAGACAAAAAAATGGAACAATTCAAGAAAATAATACAGGAACAAAATGCTAAAATAAATTCACAACTAGAAATCATACAAAAACAACAATTAGAAATCTAGAAGATAACAAGATTTCAGAAATGGACAGTGTCATAGAAGGGCTGAGGAAAGGTATGAAATGATGGAAGACAGGATCAGCAAAACTGAAGACAAACACTTGGATACAACCCCAAGAAAACTCAGGAAAAAAAAACAAAGAAAAATGAAGAAACCCTGAGAATTATGTGGGATACAATAAAAAGCAGGTATCTGTGAGTGATCAGAGTTCCAGAACAGGAGGAGAAAACAGAAAACACAGAGAGGATCATAGAAGAATTGCTGACAGAAAACTTCCCGATATCATGAAAGATGAAAAGCTGACCATCCAAGAAGCTCAACGAACCCCATACAGGATAGACCCCAAAAGAAAATCACTAAAGCATATCATAATCACACTCAATAAAACCAAACACAAAGAATCCTGAGAGCAGTTCGAGAAAAACAAAAACTCACATACAGAGGAGAAACAAGACTAAGCTCAGATTATTCAGCCAAAACCATGCAGGCAATAAGTCAATGGGATGATATATATAAAACCTGGAAAGAAAGAAATTACCAGCCAAGAATAATATATCCCGCAAAACTTTCATTCAAATATGATGAGGAAATTAGGTCATTTCTAGATAAACAGAAATTAAGGGACTATGTAAAACCCAAACCAAACTTACAAGAGTTATTAAAAGGAGTGCTTCGATCTGAGAACAAACAACATCAGACCACAGGCTGAACTTAGGAGACAGGATTGTACTAGCCAGCTTACCAACCTAGGAAATGAACTCTTAAGGACTTTGCAAAACCGAAAGATGAACAACAGAGAACCAGAGAGGTTAATCTGTAAATGAAAACAACATCAGAACAATTAAAGAGGGAATAAATGGTGTAGGTATACAACCTTCTAATGGAGAGGAAGGCAAGACAATACCAAGTAAAAATAGACTGGTTCAAACCTAGGAAGATAAGGATAAATTTTAAGGTAACCTAAAAGAAAATTAACAAACCTACTCATCAAAATAAAGAAGAAAAACATAAAGTCCTAGTAAAAACAAAACCTACAAAAACAAAAGAAATGAAAAAAAATACACAAACTAAAGGAATTCAGCACAGGAGAGTGAGAGGAACAAAGAAAAGGTCAGCAGCACAAAAAAAAGCACTACAAAATGACAGCAATAAACTCATACCTATCAGTATTTACACTGAATGTAAATGGCCTAAATGCAACCATACAGAGATGGAGAATGACAGAATGGATAAAAAAAAATAGGATCCATCAATATGCTGTCTACAAGAGACACACCTTAGAAACAAAGATGTAAATTTATTAAAAATCAAAGGATGGAATAAAATATATCAAGCAAACAGCTATCAAAAAAGAGCACGAGTGGCAATACTAATCTCAGATAAAATAGACTTTAAAACAAAAGCCCCCATAAAAGACAAAGAAGGACACTATATAATGATTAAGGGGATGATCCATCAGGAAGACATAACCATAATAAAAATCTACACACCCAATGACAGGACTACAAAATACATTACAACAAACTCTAATAGCACTGGGAAGAGAAATTGACAGTTCCACAATAATGGTAGGAGACTTCAACACAATACTCTCAGTAAAGGACAGAACATCTAGAAAGAAACTCAACAAAGATACAGAAGACCTAAACGTCACAATCAGCCAACTTGACCTCATAAACATATACATAGAACACTCCATCCAACAGCTGCAAAGTACACATTCTTTTCCAATGCACATGGAATGTTCTCCAGAATAGATGACACCTTAAGCCACAGAGCAATCCTCAACCAGAGTCAAAACTTTGAGATAATACAAAGTATCTTCTTTGAACACAATGCCATCAAGGCAGAGATTAACAACAGGAAGACCAACAAAAAAAATCCATTGCATGGAAACAGAATAACACCCTGCTTACACATCATTGGGTAATAGAAGAAATCATAGATGGAATCTAAAAATTCCTAGAATCAAATGGGAATGAAAATGTATCATAAAACCTTTGGGACACAGCAAAGGCAGTCCTCAGAGGACAATTTATAGCAAAAGATGCAAACATCAAAAAAGAAGAAAGGGACAAAATAAAAACATAAACTACAGAACTCCAAAAAATAGAAAGAGAACAGCAAAAAACCCAGTCACTAGAAGAAAGGAAATATTAAAAATCAGAGCAGAAATAAATGAAATAGAGAATAGAAAAACAATAGAAAGAATCAACAAAAACAAAAGCTGATTCTTTGAAAGAATCAAAAAAATCGACAAACCACTGGCCAGACTGACAAAAGTAAAACAGGAGAGGATGCAACTAACCCAAATAAGAAATTAAATGGGGAACATTACAACAGACCCAACTGAAATAAAAAAGGATTATAACAGTATAATGAAATACGGTACTCCGACAAATTTGAAAACGTAGAGGAATTGGATAAATTTCTAGAAACACACTACCTACCCAAACTACCACAAAGTGATCTTGAAAATCTGAACAGACCCATAACAGGAGAAGAAATTTAAAAGGTAATTAAAAAAAAAAAACAATTAAAAAAGCCCTGGCCCAGATGGCTTCACTGTAGAATTCTACCAAATGTTCAGAGAAGAGCTTATACCACTACTACTCAAACTATTTCAGAACATAGAAAAGGAAGGGATACTTCCAAATTCATTCTACGAAGCCAGCATACCCTGATAACCAAAAACAGGCAAACATGCCACAAAAAATAAAATTAAAAACTATTATTTCTCATGAATATAGATGCAAAAATTCTGAATAAAATTCTAGCCAATTGAATTCAGCATCATATCAAAAAAATAATACACCATGACCAAGTAGGATTCATACCAGGTATGCAAGGATAGTTCAACATTAGAAAATCAATCAATGTAATCCACCACAAAAATAAAAGAAAGAAAAGAATCACGTGGTCATCTCAACTGATGCAGAGAAGTCATTCAACGAAGTCCAACACCCATTCCTGTTAAAAACTCTCAATAAAATAGGTATAGAAGTGAAATTTCTCAACATAATAAAGGGCATCTATGCAAAAGCAGTAGCCAACATCATTCTTTTTTTTATCGTACTTTAGGTGAAGATTTACAGAACAAATATTTTCTCATTAAACAGTCAGTACACACTGATTTATGACATTGGTTAACAACCCCACAACATGTCAACACACTCCCTTCTCGGCCGTGGACCATTTTTTTTACCCTTTAGTGAAAATATACATGTCAAAGATACACCATTTCAAAAATTTCTAAATGTACAATTCAGTTACATCGATTACGTTCTTCCAGTTATGCTGCTATTCTCTCTTTAGATGAAGGTTTACAGACCAAAAAATTTCTCATTAAACAGTTAGTACACATATTGCCCTATGACAATGGTTAAGAACCCCACTACATGTCGACAGTGTCTTACTCAACCTTGTGTTTCTTATCACCAGCTGTCCTGTCCCCTTCTGCCTTCTGGTGCTTGTCCCTGGACTGCTGTGCCTCATTAGTCCCGTTTTGCTTTATGAGGCTGACCAAACCCCTGCTGAATGGTGAACCTCGAGAGTGACTTCACCAGTGAGCTAAAAGGGTGTCTGGGGGCCATACTCTCAGGGTTTCTCCAGTTTCTGTCAGGCCAGCAAATCTGGTCTTTTTTTAGTCCCTAAGGGTGTTTGGATGTGTCCATGGAGCTTCCATGACCTTTCCTTGTACAAGTTGTGCTGGCTTCCCCAGTATTGTGCATTGTCTTACCCTTCACCAAAGTTAACACTTATCTTTTGTCTATTTAGTATTTCCCTCCCAAACCTCCCATCCCTTGTAACCAACAAAGATTGTAACTCTTTGTGTGTAAACTTTTTAATGAGTTTTTACAACAGAAGTCTCATACAATATTTGTCCTTTTGTGATTGACTTATTTTACTCAGCATAATGTCCTCCAGTATCATCCATGTTTTGAGATGCTTCACAGATTCATCATTGTACTTTATCGATGCATAATACTCCATTGTGTGTATGTACCATAGTTTGTTTATCCATTCATCTGTTGATGGGCATCTAGGTTGTTTCCATCTTTTTGATACTGTGAACAATGCTGCCATGAACATAGGTGTGCATATGTCTACTTGAGTGACGACTGTTATTTCTCTAGGATATATTCCTAGGAGTGGGATTGCTGGATCGAATGGTATGTCTATTTCTAGCTTTCTGAGGAAGCGCCATATCATTTTCCAAAGTGGTTGCATCATTTTGCATTCCCACCAGCAGTGCATAAGTATACCGATCTCCCTGCAGCCTCTCCAACATTTGTTATTTCCAGTGTTTCTGATTCGTGCCAGTAATGCCGGGGTGAGATGGTATCTCATTGTGGTTTTAATTTGTATTTCTCTAATTTCTAGTGATTGCGGGCATTTCCTCATGTGTCTCTTGGCTGCTTGAATGTCATCTTTGGTGAAGTGTCTGTTCATTTCGTTTGCCAACTTATTAATACGATTTTTGTCTTTTTGTTGTATCATTGTTGGATTTTTTTGTAGATTAAGGAGATTAGAAGTTTGTCTGACTTGTAATGTCCAAAATTTATTTCCCAGTCTGTAGGTTCTCTTTTTACTCTTTTAGTGAAGACTTTTGAAGAGCATAGGTGTTTGATTTTTAGAAGAGCCCAGTGATCTAGCTTATCTTCTGGAGTTTGTGTGTTGCTGACCATGGTTTGTATCCTGTTAATGCTGTATATTAGGGCCCGTAACGTTGGTCCTATTTTTTTTCTATGACTTTATAGTTTTTGGCTTTATGTTTAGGTCTTTGATCAATTTTGAATTAGTTTTTGTATGTGGTGTGTGGTATGGGTCCTGTTTAATTATTTTCCAGATGGACATCCAGTTTTGCCAGCATTATTTTTTAAAAAGATTGTCTTTTCCCCATTTGATGGACTTTGGGCCCTTGTCGAAGATCAGGCGACCGTAGGTGGATGGATTTACATCTGGGATCTCAATTCTGTTCCATTGGTCAATGTTTCTGTCATTGTACCAGTACCAGGCTGTTTTTACTACCATAGCTGTATAGTAGGTTTTGAGGTAAGGTAGTGTGAGTCCTCCTATTTTATTCTTCTTCTTCAATAGTGCTTTACTTATTCAGGGCTTTTCCCCTTTCCATATAAAGTTAATGATTAGTTGTTACATCTCTTTGAAGAATGTTGTTAGCATTTGGATTGGGATTGCATTGTATTTGTAAATTGCTTTGGGTAGAATTGTCATTTTTACAACGTTGTGTCTACCTGTCCATGAGTATGGTATCTTTTTCCACTTATGTAGATCGCTTTTGGTTTCTTGCAGTAGTGTTTTCTAGTTTTCTTTGTATAGGTCTTTTACATCCCTGGT
>NW_004443987.1:10167425-10191713 GCF_000243295.1 Trichechus manatus latirostris | reverse complement strand
TTGGTATCGCCTTGCCTTCCTCTCCATTAGAAGGTTCTCTACCTATGCTGTTTATTCCCTCTTTTATTCTTTTGATGTTGTTGTCATTTATTGATTAACTGCTATGATTCCCTGTTGTATTTCTTTTGTTTTTGGATAGTCTTTGTGAGTTCATTTCCTAGATTGGCATCTGGCTGGTATGATTCTTCATCCTAGATTCAGCCTGTGAGCTGAAGTTGTTTGTTCTCAGATCAAAGGACTCCCTTTAATAATTCTTGTAAGTTTGGTTTTTTTTTTACATATTCCCTTAATTTCTGTTTATCTGGAAGTGTCGTAATTTTACCATCATATTTGAATGAGAGTTTTGCAAGATATATTATTCTCGGCTGGCCATTTTTTTCTTTCAAAGTTTTATATATATGTCATCCCATAGCCTTCTTGCCTGCATGGTTTCTACTGAATACTCTGAGCTTAGTCTTAATTTTTCTCCTCTGTATGTGACTTCTTGTTTTCTCGAGTTTCTCTCAGGATTCTTCATCTTTAGTTTTTGCATATGTGATTATTGTATGCCTTGGTGATTTTCTTTTGGGGTCTATCCTATATGGGGTTCTTTGAGCTTCTTGAATGGTCAGCTTTTTATCTTTCATGATATTGGGGATATTTTCTGTCAGCTGTTCTTCGATGATCTCTGTGTTTTCTGTTTTCTCCCCTGGTTCTGGAACTCCAATCACTAACAAATTTTTGCTTTTGATTGTATCCCACGTAATTCTCTGGGTCCTTTCATTTTTATTAGCTCTTTTTTCTGAATTTTTCTCAGAGTTGTATCCATGTGTTTGTATTCAGTTTCATTGATCCTGTCTTCCACCATTTCAAATCTGCTCCTCTGCCCTTCTATGGCACTGTCTATTTCTGAAATCTTGTTGTTTATCTTTCAGGTTTCTAATTGTTGTTTTTATATGATTTCTATTTGTGAATTTATTTTTGCATTATGTTCCTGCATTATTTTCCTGATTTTTTCCATTTCTTTCTGTATTGTCCATGAATTTGTCTGCCTTTTCCATGAATTTGTTTATTTTTTCCTCATTTTTGTCTGCTTTTTGCTTCAACTCTTGGATAACTCTGAGTATTAGAGAATTGAATTTCCTATAAGGTAGTTCTGGTGGATTTTCTTCTACTGGAATGTCATCTGGTGTTTATTTTGTATGCCTACTGGAACCATCTTGTCCTGTTTTTGTAAATGTTTTGATATTGTATGATGTCTTTGGGGCATTCAGTAGCTATTTTTCTCCTTTACCGATTGTAGATTTTTTTGTTTCTTCCTGTTTTTTTTTTTTTTATTTTTCTATGTCTGAACAGGTGGCCTGTGTGTTTTTTGTCATTTGCTCATCTGTGGGCATGATACATTTCACCTTCTTCTCCAATTGGCAGGGTCAGTCACTCAGATAAGGTACAGCAGGGCTGTTCTTGCTGTAGAGGAGTTGCTGGGTTGGGTTGTTTGTGGCACTTTCTATGGCCACCATGGAAGGTTCATAATCAGTGCAGGGCATATTCCAGTACACCGTGCCTGGGCTGCTTTGTGGTGTGATGTTAAGTGCACAGTGCAGGTAGGCAGGATAGAGGGGGGAATTGTGATGTGTGGAGCTAAGATTGGTATGGGAAAGAGGAGAGAGAGGAGAGAAGAACAGGAGCCAAATACTTACAAACAAACAAAAAGAGTGCTAGGAGAGGTTGCTGTTGGAGTGGAGAGCTGAGAGACTATGAAATGGAGAAAAACAAAAAGGAGAAGAAGAAGAAGAAAGTGAAAAGATAAGAAAAAATGAATACATAAAAATTAGAAAGAAAAAAAGAAAAGAAATGCTCTGTGGGATCCCACTGGTGTGGCTATGAAGTCTGTGGAAGTTGTTCCCAGGCATTGAATTACAGCCTGGCTAGAAGGTGTACAGGTGTCACTCAGTGCCAGGTATTCAGGGGACAGGACTAGATGGAAGGTATACAGACAAGAAACTGAGTAATGAAGAAAGACAAAGAGGAAACAAACAAAACAAATTAAAAAAAAAAGAACAAGAAACCCCCCACAAAAAAAAACAGAAAAAAAAAAACACAAAAAAAGAAATTCTCTCAGGGATCCCTCTGTGCGTCTGCACAAACTGAGGGGGTAGGTCCCAAGCTGCGCAATACTGCCCAGCTAGAACGGGCTCCCAATTGGAGAAAAGAAAAAGAAAACAAACAATTCAAAACAAACAAACAAAGAAAAAGCCCTGGGAACCCACCAGTGTGGCAGCATGGACTGGGAAGCCGATTCGCACTCCAGTGGAGTTTCACAGCCTTTCAGGAAAAAGCAGAGATGGCACATGGAGCCAGGTATTTGAGACAAAGGAGGGGGAGGTGGTGAGAGGTAAGGAAGAAATCAAACGAAGCAGAAAAAAGCAACACCAGCAGCCAACCAATGGCACTCAGGTAGTTGGCCAGTGCAGGTGTGTGGAGTCCAAGCAGCTGGGCTTCCTGGCCAAGAGACTGTGGCCAAGGGAAGCAGAGGAGGCTGAGTGGGGCTGAAGAAGGGTGGGGGGTGGGAAATCATATATAGCTGGTTACTGGTTGTTCTGTCTCCTGCTGGATGCTCTGTAAAGCTGCTGTCTCAAACCCCCATTCACTGGTCTCTGATAGGAGTCCAAGATGGTGGATCCATACTACCTTAGCTGATAGGGGACTTCTGCATGTATCTCTCCTCGATGTCTGTTCTTTGTCAGTTTCTTATTCCATTTGGTACTTGGCTGAGTTCTTTATCTCTTCATTTGATACTTAGGGTTTCAAAATTGCTGTTCTATCTGCTTGGCTTAGTTTTTCAGATCTTTGCAGTGGAGGGACAGTGTGGTGCTTCTGCCTAGAACACCATTTTGCCCAGAAGTCCCCAACATCATTCTTAATGCAGACAGGCTGAAAACATTCTCCTTGAGAACAGGAACAAGGCAAGGATACCCTTTATCACCACTCCTATTTATCATTGTGCCTGAGGTCCTAGATAGAGCAGTAAGGCAAGAAAAAGGAATAAAGGGCATCCGAATTGGTTATGAAGAAGTAAACTGTCCCTGTTTGTGGATGATATGATACTATACATAGAAAACCCTAAAGACTCCATGATTAAATTACTGGAACTAATAGAAAGATTCAGCAGAGTAGCAGGATAGAAGAAAAACATTCAAAAATCCATTGGATTCCTATATACCAATAAAGGAACGATGAAAAGGAAATCAGGAAACCATTTATAATAGCCCCTAAAAAAATATTTAGGAATAAATCTAACAAGGGATGTAAAAGACTTATACAAAGAAAACTACAAAACGCTACTCCGAGAAACTCAAAGGGATCTACATAAACAGAAAATCCTCCCATGCTCATGGATAGGTAGATTCAACATTGTGAAAATGACAATTCTACCCAAAACAATTTACAAATACAATGCAATCCTGATCCAAATACCAACAACAGTCTTTAAAGAGATGGAAAAACTAATGACTAACTTCATATGGAAAGGGAAGAAGCCCTGAATAAGTAAATCACTGTTGAAGAAGAAGAATAAAGTAGGAGGACTCACACTACCTGACCTCAGAATGTACTATACAGCCACAGTAGTAAAAACAGCCTGGTACTGGTACAACGACAGATATATTGACCAATGGAATAGAATTGAGAACACAGATGTAAATCCATCTACAGTCACCTGATCTTCGACAAGGGCTCAAAGTCCATCGAATGGGGAAACGACCATCTTTTTAAGAAATGGTGCTGGGAAAACTGGATGTCCATCTGCAAAAAAATTAAACAGGACCAATACCTCACACCATACACAAAAACAAACTCAATTTGGTTCAAAGACCTAAAAATAAAGCCCAAAACCATAAAGTTCATAGAAGAAAAAATAGGATCTACTTTAGAGGCCCTAATGCACGGCATTAACAGGATACAAACCATAACCAACAACATGCAAACCCCATAAGATAAGCTAGACTCTGAGATCTTCTAAAAATTAAACACTTGTGCTCATGAAAAGATACAACCAAAAGAGTAAAAAGAGAACCTTCAGACTGAGAAAAAAATTTTGGACAGTACAAGTCAGACAAAGGTCTAATCTCTAAAATCTATAAGAAAATCCAACACTTCTACAACCAAAAGTCAAATAATCGAATTAAAAAATGGGCAATGGAAGTGAACAGACACTTCACCAAAGAAGACATTCAAATGGCCAACAGACACATGAGGAAACGCTCGCGATCACTAGCCATTAGATAAATGTAAATTAAAACCACAATGAGATACCATCTCACCCTGGCATTACTGGCATGAATCAAAAACACTGGAAATAACAAATGTTGGAGAGGCTGCGGGGCCATCAGAACTCATGCACTGCTGGTGGGAATGTAAAATCTTAAATCATTTTGGAGAATGATATCGTGCTTCCTCAGAAAGCTAGAAATAGAAATATCATACGATCCAGCAATCCCACTCCTAGGAATATATCCTAGAGAAATAAGAGCTGTCACATAAGTAGACATATGCACTCCCATATTCATTGCAGCACCGTTTACAGTAGCAAAAATATGGAAACAACCTAGATGCCCATCAACAGATGAATGGATAAGCAAACTATGGTACATACACAAAACAGAGTATTATGCAATGATAAAGAACAATGATGAATCTGTGAAGCATCTCATAACATGGATGAAACTAGAGGACATTATGCTAAGTGAAATAAGTCAATCACAAAAAGACAAATATTGTATGACACCTCTACCCTAAAAACCCATGTACAAGTTTACACACAAAAAGTACCAATCTTTGTTGGTTGAGAGGGATGGGGGGGAAGTAAATAGACAATAGATAAGTGGTAACTTGGTTGAAGTGTAAGACAGTACACAATACTGGGGAAGCTAGCCAAACTTCTACAAGGAAAGGTCATGGAAGCTCCTTAGACACATCCAAACTCCCTGAGGGACTGAATTGCTGGGCAGAGAGCTGTGGGGACTATGGTCTCGGGGAACATCTGGCTCAATTGGCATAACACAGTTTATAAAGACAATGTTCTACATTCTACCTTGGTGAGTAGCGTCTGGGGTCTTAAAAGCCTGTGAGCAGCCATCTAAGATACTCCACTGGTCTCACCCCTTCAGGAGCAAGGGAGAATGAAGAGAACAGGATACAAGGAAAAGATTAGTCCAAAGGACTAATGGACCACAGCTACCACGACCTCCACCGGACTGAGTCCAGTACAGCTAGATGGTGCCTGGCTACCACCATTGACTGCTCTGACCAGGATCACAACAGAGGGTCCTGGACAGAGCTGGAAAAGGATGTAGAACAAAATTCTAACTTACAAAAAAAGACCTGATTACTGGCCTGACAGACTGGAGAAACCCTGAAAGTATGGATGGCCCCTGGACACCCTTTGAGTTCAGACGTGAAGTCACTCTCGAGGTTCACCGTTCATCCAGGGACTGGACAGCCCCATAAAACAAAACGGGACTAATGAGGCACATCAGTCCAGGGGCAAGGACTAGAAGGCAGGAGGGGACAGGAGAGCTGGTGATAGGGAACCCAAGGTTGAGAAGGGACAGTGTTGACATGTTGTGGGGTTGGTAAACATTGTCATAAGGCAATATGTGTACTAACTGTTTAATGAGAAACTATTTGTTCTGTAAACCTTCATCTAAGGTACAAAAAAATAATAATTATCTATATGAGATCAAATTGACAACAGCAACTCAGAAGTTTTGAGGGGAAGCTTAGGGGGCAGCGAGTTGAAGATAATGGTGATGGAATAATTTGGAAAATGATAGTGAGAATAGCAGGATAACTGGAAGAATGTAATCAATGTCACTGAATTGCACATGTAGAAATTTCTGAAATGGTATATCTTTGGTTATGTATATTTTCACCAAAAAAAAAAAAAGATCCTCCAAGGTCGAGAATGGAGAGTGTTGACATGTCATGGGGTTGTTAACCAATGTCATAAACCAATATGTGTACTGACTGTTTAATGAGAAACTTTTTGTTCTGTAAACCTTCACCTAAAGTACAATAAAAAAATTTTTTTAACATTGCATCAGTTTACCTTAAACTGATAACCATTTAATATTTGAGTTGTCTATCTCCGTTTTTGTTACAGTTCAAAGCTCAGAAACAACATAAATATGGTTTAGCTTCCAATGTTTGGCTACTTACTGGAGAATGTGAGAAATATAAAGACTCTTAATAACAGTCTTTTTGGGGTGAATTAATTTAGTGCCTTCTGATTCAAATTTGTTTCTCGTGTGCCTTGATTACAAGGAGAGAATGTATTGATCATGCAAACACTGATTAAAAAGACAGAATATGTTGATCATGCCAACACAACTAGTATCTATATGACAATTATATTTTGCTAGTGTGAATTACTAATTTGAAATTTTCTAATTCACCAGGTATTGTGTGTATGATGTTAGTCTGAGTCAGGTTTTAAAGTGCTGATTACATCTGGACACAGAAAAGAATGATTCTGCGCTCCAGATTCTGGAATATGGTACTGCAATTTGAGGTCCTGCCCAGCTCTAGTCAGCTTTTCTATGGCTTTGTTTTCATGTTGTTTTATTTCAAAATGAACTAGGGCAAGTGGTAACAGGAATTAAAAGGATCTAGTAAAGAGAGTTAATGGATTTTAAGACGTCTATCTCAGTGTTCGTCCAATATTTTAGAAATGAGCCTGGTTTTAAATTTAAAAAAAAAAATACCAAGAAGAGTTTTGAATTGGGAGGTTTTTTTCAATATGTGTGTAGAAGCCCAACATAATATAAAGCAAAACTAGTGAGATTTGGATTTTATCAAGAATCTAGTTATCTTGATAACCTACAGAACAGCATCTAGCAGCTACGAAGATTCCTTATGAGAGAGGGCAATGTGTTCTTGAGAAAGGAGATACTATTAACCATGTATCAGTATGTTATGTGTACTGGGCTACTAAAACTCAATCTCTGGAAGTCACCATTTATCCAATAATTCAGAAGATAAATGTAAGTAGATTGTACATGTTCACAACAAGAAGATAGTCAAACAGAGGTTCAAGAATACTGGTAATAAAAGTTGAGAAAGATAGTCATACTTTTTTGTCAAGTAAAGGTGAATGAACTGTTTTGGTTTGCTTAATACCTAAGATTTCTCTTTTTAGATAGCTTCTCTATAGACATAGAAATGCATACCATATACTTGTAGCAAGTAGCCAACTATCACCTATTGAGCAGAAACCCAAATGGAAGAGCTGCTACATCTATTATATAATAAAATTTAATAGAGGATCTTAGATATAAGAACTTTGGAGAATAATATTTGAAAAACACAGCTTTTAAATTTGGCAGGTTCTCGTGACAGATTTATATGAACGGATTCAGTAATCAGATATATAGTAGGAACGTATATATTTAACTCAGACAACAAAGAAAACATCAAAACATAGATGTAACTTGCTATCCCTAAGGAAATTGCAATACAATTTCAGCTTAATAAAATAAGTGAGCAGCTGAGAAGAATTCAGAACTGTCAGAAGTTAGTTGGGAACTTGATTTTTCATGAATTTAACTGAATTACACATTTCTAATATTGACTATGTATGGAATATATGCATTTCTATTATGAATATAAATGAAATACATATTCCTAATATTAGCTTGTTGACATTGATTTGTAGATTGAATATCCAAAATGAAATTTATCAACTTACTTGCTGCAATAGTTACTTCATGTGTAACTTGTTAACTAATTTTATATTACATTAAGAAATATTTATAGAAAACGAATCTCTTCATTGACTTTCTGTGCAGATAGATCAGTTGACTTTTTCAGTTCTGCTGCATAGGTGTAGTTGAATTAAAGGTGAAGGAAATAGAGTACAAGAGAGAGTTAGAGAGTCAATGATAATTCTCCTTTATTTACTGTTTCTGATTATAAAGTAATATACACCTGTTGTTGAAAAATTAAAAACTTCAGTTTAATACAAATAAATGAGAAAAAAATCACCCAGTGATTTGGGCATATATTTACAGCATATTATTTTAAGCTTTTTTCTATGCATGTTTAATATTGTTGAGCTCATACCATATTAACTTTGTCTCCAGCTCTGCTCTCCAATCACTGTAGGCTGATCAATTTCTTCAATGAAATAATGCATTTAAAGCCCATAGTAAATGCCTGACAAAAAGTGAGCATACAATACTTGCTATAAGCTATTACTCTAGTCCTTTTTCCAAGTCACTGTAAACTCTGTAAATATTTTAATAATGGTAAAATATTCTATAATTTACCTGCAAATTCTCTTTTCATTGTATATTTTTGCTGTTTCCAGAGTGTCCCTATTACACGTAATGGTTCCGTGACAGTCTTTGCCAGAGCAATCTTAGTCAGCACCCCTAACAAAGTCCTTAGGTTTGTTATTACTTTGGCCAACCTCAAGTTTATATACTTCTTTAATATAGACGACTAGAGCAGGATTTAAAATGTCAAACTTATTGACATTTTTATAGTTCTTAATTCATACTGACAAAATACTCTGTAGAAAGTTTGGTCCAGTTTATACTCCTAATAACAGTGTGTGAGTATCCGCTTTTATTGCCCCTTTACAAGGCTTGAATATTATCATTTAAAAAAAAAACTTTGCTAAATTACTAAACAAATATATCTCATTTGAATTTTCAATTATTTGATAGCTAATGAGATTGAACATATTTTATCTTCCTTACCTGTATTTATTTTCCATTCTATGAGTTATGTCTTTTGTTCATTTGTCTATTGGGGTCTTTAGTGCTTTTTTCACGTATCTAATTGACTTGACGGCACACCAAAAAACAACTTCTTTACACATTAAGGATTTTGTTTGTTTTATTATAAAATACATGTTTCTCAATTTGAATATTATAATTTTGCTTATGTTCTCTAAGAAGCAGAAATCTACTTCTATGTAGACCAATCTACCCATATTTTCTTTTTTTTCTATTCTTGCCTTTAAAAAAAAATCTCTCCTATTCAGAAGGTAAATCGATGTTCATATTTTCCTTCATTTTTATGGCTTGTCTTCCATATGTTTTATGTTTTCTCGTTATAGTTATATGATTTACATTAAAGTGTTGAAACCATCTGGATTTTATTCTGATATATAGTATGAGGTTAAAATTTTAAATTTTCTGCCCTTATAGCTAACCAGTCATCACAGTGTCATTGTTGTGGAACAACTCTTTCTTTGCCCAAAGATAAGTGATGCTTCATTTATGAGAATTGAATCTTATAAAAATAGCTTTTATTCTCTGCTTTTTAATCTATTTCAGTGATCTGTTCTTTGCTGTAGCTTTATGTTTGACGGTTTCATTGCTTTGCTTTTATTTCTTTTATATTATTATCTGTTCACTCTTATATAGGAAATTTAGAATCATTTTTCAAAATAAATAAAATTTCCTTTAGATTTTGATTGGGAGTGTGTAAATACTACAGTTAATTAAGAATAAATGATATTTTTGTTATATTCATTCTGCTTGAATCAGAAAATACTATCTCTTTAAATAGTTTGTTTTATTTATCTTTTCTTTTCTCACATAGCTACTGTATATTTCTTATTATTGTTTTTCCTAGGAGTTTCAATTATTCTATACATTGATCAGGTTTTCTTTAACCTTTGCTGTCACAAAGGAAGCTTCATGAGGAAAAGAACCATACATATCTCACTAAACCCTGTATCTCCAGTGACTGGTAAGTTGCCTGATAAATAGTATTGTTGTTGGTAGTTGCCTTTGAGTCAGCTCTGACTCATGGAATAACAGAATGAACTGTTACCTGGTCCTGTTTCATCTTCATGATCATTGGTATGTTTGAGTCCATCGCTGAAGCCTTTGTTGCAGTCCGTCTCATTGAAGGTTTCCCTCGCCTTGCTGGCCCTCCACTTTGCCAAACATGATATCCTTCTCCAGTGATCAGACCATCCAGATCATGTGTCCAAAGTGAGTTGAAGTCTCAGACAATATTCTGTGATCCGTATGGTTTTCATTGGCTAATCTCAGAAGTAGATCAACAGGCCTTTCTTCCTAATATGTCTTAGTCTAGAAGAACCACTGAAACCTGTCCACCGTAGGTAACCCTTCTGACGTTTGAAATACCAGTAGCATAGCTTTCAGCATCATAGCAACATGCAAGCCACCCCAGTATGACAAACTTACAGATGAGTGGTTGAGTAAACAGTAGGCACTCAATAAACAAGAATCTGTTGCCTGACTGACTACCTCATTAGCATTTGATCTGTATCTGAGTTCAGCTCTTATTCACAGAATCACATAAGCTGGAAGAAACCTTTGGGATGCAGTTTAACCCTTTGTTAATCTAAGTCCATAGGTCTTAGATTTCTTAACAAAGGTTATAGATAAAATTAGTGGAAGAGGTATGACTAGAACTCAGAGCTGATTCTACAGTCTGTGTTCTTTCCACTACACCATAATGGTTTTGACAAAGGTTAAAAAGTTCAACTACTAAGAAGCTTTTTAAGCAAGGTGATTTTTAATAGACACCATTAATGATTTCATGTTCAGGTGAACTATTTCAGTTATAAATAAACAAGAGTCATTATATCCTGAAAATATTAATAATAATAATCATTTTTCCAGCAACAAGTTCTCAAATTCAAGTGCTTTCAAGGCCCAGGCAGTGAACCTAAATGAGTGAAGCAGAGACTGTAAAGTGATAGAAAGGGAATGGTCCAGTGATAAACTGGAAAGTGCATGCCCACCTAAGGGCATTTAAGCTCATTAAAAATATACTGCACAAGCTAAACCAAATGTGTGCTGGCTGTGACTTTGTATTCCTGTCTAGTACATTGGGGAAAAATAACTTGCCTAAAATGGTCTGAGTCATAATGTTGGAATGTGTATCTTAAAACTTAGGTTTGTCAAATAACCATAATCTTTATCTTGATTATCTCTTTCTGACTCTATATATATCCAAATGGTGCATGGAGAAAACTTGTACCACCTTCACACTGTTATTCAGACCTTCTCAATCAACCTATGTCTCCTCTGGTGAAAAGTTTCTCTTCTGAGCTTTTCGCCTTTAGACTTCAGCGACATGGAGTTCCCAAATAGTGGAATTTTATTGGCATACTTGTGCTCTTGAGCAAAACCAAAGAAGCTATGAGCATCCCAGTCTCACATATAGCTGTCAAGTCCTCACAAACTTCTTCATCCAGTCCTATGAATTCCTTAACCCTTTGATCTTAGCTCTGGCTCACATTCAAGATTTATTAAGTGGGCAATGGGTAGAACATAATATTCAACTGGCTTTGTTTTTAATATTTTGCATTTTTCTAAATTGTCAGACTAATTTGTCTATATTGAAAACTAATAGTAACATTGATTTGTTGATTAAAGAAAATGTATTGTTAATCACAGAATGTTTATGAAGGTAGAATATTTTATTCTCTTCTATGCCTAGCAAATTAGGTGAGATCAGGAGCTGACACTATACAGTACTTATGAATGCAGTGCCAGGTAGAATGAGAGAAGGATCAGTGTCAGAGGCAAGGAGGTGACTTGGGGGCTGTCCTGAAGTTTCCTCAAGACCTATACTACATACAGTTTAACTTTATGTTGTGATAGTTATGCTTCTAAAAATAATAATGGTAACAATAAATTAAGGTGATGATATCTCAAATAATAGTTATTTTATAGTCATGTAATTGGCAGGTGAAGACATTACATATTTTTATTTCATATAGGCCCAAAAATCCTTGTTGCAGAGAAAGCATAATTCTTTGAACCAAACAGGCTTTACTGTAAGGGTTTGTAATCAATATGGTCAGAGTATGAACGGGATTTAGCATAATTACGAACTTCCTGAAATATTATACAAAATTCTGTGTCTATTTGAATACATGTATTTTTATGGGGAAAAAGTCCATAGCTCTCAGTTCTCAAAAGGGTGTATAAGACAAAAAATATTAAGAACTACTGCTGTATTAAGAAAAGAATCATCCACAAACATCTGCAGATGGATGCTAATACCCACGTTATGACACATCTATCTGTGAAAAAGAGCTCCAGAAGGTGTGAAGGACCCCTTATATCAATGGTTTAAAAAATCTGATCTAAAAAAAGAACCTGATTTTTCTTAAATGGGAGCAGAACTTTATTTTTCTTTGCTCAGACTTAGCATGTAGGTGTTTTCTTCAAACAGATATGAAAAGAAAAAGAAGAGTTCTCTGGGTAGATACAAAGCTTTTGTTTTATGTCACTTATACTTTTAAAACATGCTATGAATGCATATTAAGTGAAGGAAATACTGACTACCACGTAGTGCAACTACTTTGTGGATAAATGTGTTTTTCAAAGAAAACACCATGTGTTATCACTGTGTTGGGATATGTATGATTTAAGTTATGTGTAAGTAGAGTGCTACAGCATGGCATAGTGGAAAAAAAAAAAGACTGTGTCTAAACGAGAATTCATGTCCTTTCTCTGTCAATTAGCAATTGTAAAACAGTGATAACAACGTCTACCTTATAAGACTGTTCTTACTATTTTAGAGATAAAATGTGGAAAACTCCTAGCACTGTGCCTGGCATAGAGTAAATATTCAATAATCGGTTGTGATTACACCATAGATAGCAAGAATCTTGTCTTTATGGTTAAATTGTCAGCAGTGACTTGTATATGTTGTCTTCCAGTCATATTTTGTGTGGCAATTGCCCAGATTCCTTTAGATAGAAGCCAAAAGAAGTTAACTATCCTTCAAAAAGGTTTATTTATGATTCATGTGTTAGGAGGAGCGAGCTGAACATTTCAATGATATAAGATTCCTAAATTTATTGAATTACACTTATTCAAATTCTGTAAAACTCATGAGGTTTTGCATGTGTCTACATTTCAAAAGTATAGCTTACGTTCTATAAGCCAATGTTTACGTATTAATACATACTCAGTACCTCTTACACTGAAATGAGGATTTGTCTTTCAGGACACCAAAACATGAATTTCAAGTAGTGTTACAAGACTGACAAACATCCTTGTAAATATGCTACTTGTCACAAATGCATGTTGCATAAATAGCCATTTCCTGGCTTTTATGATGTGATTTTTGACCCACAGAGTTTAATATCATGCTAGGATGAGCAGGAAATAAATAAGGTTTTTGTTTTATAAGTCTAAATCTTTTGAATAATAATCTTTCATTTGACGGAAACTTATGATTATACCCATCTCAATAATATTCAAACAGTAAGATGAATGTCTGAAGCTATTATTAAGTACACTACAGAAATTTTGTTATATGAAAACGTTATTTGCGATCTGTTGTAAACACTGAAAGTTATAAATATGGATATATTAGTTTATACAGAAAAATAAATTACCTTTGTTCCATACCACTGAAACTCGGAACACAATAAAAAAAAAAAAGCTAATTAACCAATTTATCACAAATACCAAACAGGCCAATGATTTTGGTAATTATCAAGACAACTCAATTTTTGCTTTACTATGAAAAACTTTTTGCTCAACTGATGGGAGATCATCAAAATTACTTACAATATACTAGTAACCAAAGCATGACAAAATTAGACTGTTACAACCAATTAATTGAACTTAATAAAGCTTTTAAATTATTTTTGTTTATTAGCATTCCTTTGAGGTTAATGATGTGGTTCTTTTTTTGGCTAGGAAAAATAATTAAAATATATAGAAAAAAATTAAATTTCTTGGGTTTAAAAAGACCTTGGTTAAGGAGTCTTGACTCTTTAACAGGTAAATAATAAAACAATAAATTATTCATCTGACCCAAATCTTAAAAAAAAAAGTTAAATTAATTTATGTGTGCTGTTTGTTAAACATTTTCCCAACCAACACTTTTTATATATTGGATAATTTGAAAGTATAACCTATTTAAATAGAGATGAATTAACTATATTCAAGATACTTGTGTTGATTTATTTTTCTGCTATTGCTTATGTCGGTATGTAGGAAAAAAAATCATTGCTTCCTAGAGTAGTTCAATTTCCTGACCAAGGCAGATATCGCACACTTTCTTGTATACTCTGTAGTGCATGTAAATGTAGTTTTTCTCTCTTGAGATACTCTACATAGAACCACGTATGGGGCCTGTTGCTCTTTGCTCTTTTGCATCTCATTTGGAAAGGGGGTTTTATTAGTAAAGGTACTCCAAACGTGTCAACTGTATTTGAGAAGAAAGATGTACAGATGATTGAGATGTTCCTAGAAGTTAACTGTTTGCCTGACAGGGGTTTTCTAAAGTGGTATTTAATTTAAGGAATTTATCCCAGTCCACATTTTGACTCTGAGACAGGGAGGTCCAGAATCCTGATTTGTTAGCAACTTAGAATTGTTTCTTGTTATTGGCTGCCATTGAGTTGATTCCAACTCATGGCAACCCCGTGTGCACAGAGTAGAACTGTGTTCCATATGGTTTTCAAGGCAGTGACCTTTCAGAAGCAGATTGCCAGGCCTGTCTTCTGAGGTGCCTCTGGGTGGATTTGAACTAACAACCGTTTAATTAGTAGTCAAGCACTTAACTCTTTTTGTCACCCAGGTAGATAGCACAAATGCTCAGAACACTTAGGTATTTATATCAGAAAGCCAATTTATTGATGAAATTTTATAAAAGCCACATAGGCTTCGATGTTCTCATTTACTTAACCAGCATATTCTGGAGAGACTGTATAGAGTGATAACAGTCACAAGTCTTTGGAGTTAGCAGCCTGTGTTAAAACCACAAATCTACTACTTCCTAGCTGTGCCATCTTGTTTATTAAGTTTATTAATCTCTCTAAAGTGGCCTCATTTTCTTCAGCCATAACTGAGAATAAGTGTATCTGCCTCACAGTCCTGTTTTAAGGTTTGTATAAGATAAAGTATGTAAAGTGAATAGCGGAGTGTGTAGAATAGGGGAAGAGCTCAGTGTTTGTATCCTCTCCCTTTAAGAAAACAGAAGCAAAATTATTAAGGGATTGTTTGGTGAACAATCATGATTAGTCCAATGATTTTTTTCACAATAATACAAAATATACTCTGTGGAAAGAGAAGCAGTTAATTTCCAACTTCCAGAATGTAGCCACAAGAAATACTTAAATCCAAACTTCTTTTTCAAAGGTTAAACCCATCTTAAATGTACGCCACTTAGAATAGTTTGCATAGTGTTAAAGCCTGACAGAAACCAACTAAACAATTTCCTGGCATTTTCCGTTTCCCCATCTCCCCTCCCAATTTGTTATACTACCCTATACATTTTTTCCAATTTAATTTTTTTTCAAAATATAGGGCCAAATTGAGGTCAAATGCAAAATTATAAATTAATCAAAAATTAAAGATCAGTAAGAACACTTAAAATTCATGGGATAAAAAAATATATATATACCAAAAATGTCTTAAAATGTTACAACAAAGAAATCTAAATAGCAAATCCTATAAATCTGACATCTTTGTCAAAGATATAAAAAATCATCAATGACAATAAAAATTAAAAAAAAACCTGTTGCCAGTGAGTTTTTCTGACTCATAGAGACCCTATAGACAGAGTAGAACTGCCCCACAGAGTTTCCAAGGAGCGGCTGGTGGATTTGAACTACCAACCTTTTGATTAGCAGACAAACTCTTAATCACTGCATCAACAGCAAGTCCAAAAATAGTGTTATAATGCAAAGAGGACAATCCCAAATAAATTGTATAGATTCATTCTTCCTCAGTAGAAGGCAATGAAAGAGGATTTTTAAAAATTACCTTTGTTATAACTTATATTAGTAAAAAAATGGAAACAATCTTAATGCCCAAATATCAGGAAATTAAATGAACAAATTATGCATATTATATTAATGTGAAATATGAGGACCTTAGAGTCATCAAAATATTTCTTTTTGAAAATGTTTAATGGTATAAGGTGTGTTTATTGCAAAAAAGTATGTTATAAAGCAATATGTAAATATAATTACAGTTCTGGGTTTTTTTAAGTTCATATAAAGTGCATAGAAAAAAGAAGAAATGCATATATACCAAAATGCTAACGAGCAATATTTCTGTGTGGTTTTTAAGTTATTCCCTTTATTTTTCTGAATTTTCTAACTTTTCCACAATGAACATGCATTACTCTTGTAATTAAAAGGTGTGATCGTTAAGACTGTGTGTCAGCTTGGCTGGACCATGATTCTCAGTGTTTTGGCAGATGTATAATGTTGTGATCACTTCCCTGTTGAGATATGATATGTGATCACCCCCATGATGGGATCTGCTGTGAGTAGCCAATCATTTGAAAGAGAGTTTCCTTGGGCGTGTGGCCTGCATCTGAATATAAGTGGATGTTCTGGTTTTTGCCTGTTCTGAATCCTGCAGCTGGCTCCTGTTTGTCTGACCTCTAGTTCTTGGGACTTGAGCTAGCAGCTTACCTGCGGTCTTGCCTGCTGATCTTGGGATTTGTTGATCTTCACAGCCTGTGAGCAACAACCTTGCTCTCCGACCTACTGATCTGGGGTTTGCCAGCTCCTGTGGCTACGTGAATCAGGAGAAGCCTCTATCCTGGTCCACGGACTTGGGATGTTTCAACCACTACAACTGTGTAAGCCATTTCCTTTATATAATCTTTCTCTCTATATATATTTATACACTTTACTGGTATTGCGTCTCTAGAGAACCCAGACTAAGACAAAAGGCAATATAACTAAAAAACATTTTGGAACTTATATAAAAAACAACTCATAGCAACCCTATAGCACAGGGTAGAACTGTCCTATAGGGTTTCCAAGGCTGTAAATCATTATGGAAGCAGACTGTCACATCTTTCTCCTGCCAAGTAGATGGTGGGTTTGAACCAGCAACCTTTTGGTTAGCAGCCAAATGCTTAACCACTGCACTACAAGGGCTCCTTGGAACTAATATATAGCAGTTTAAATAGGAAAATCAACTAGGATATGACTGAAGCAATCACTCATGGGGGAAATTTGTAATTGGAGTGAATGCCTTACTCCTGCAAATTTTGCTCCAAGGTCTCGCTCCAATGAGGACCCAAAAAACCTTTATATCCTTGATTTGATCCAGGTTTACCTGTTAAAGTAAATTATCAAGATCATGTAGCAAAGAAAGTAAGAGGGAGATAGTGGTGAGTACAGAGGTATAATATATATATATTTTTAATTCTCTTCAAAAAAATAAATAATTTCTGAAATCCAGATTACACAGGTTTTGCTTAAGGGGTAGACCTGCTTTTGGGAAGATTGTATTCATTATGGAATTAAAAAAGAATCCAAGTCTTAAAGATTTGGAAAACAAATCCAGTGTGAATAGCTAGTGTTCCCACTTCAGGATGATATTTTTAAATAAGCTAGACGTGTAGTCTAGATATGACTCTACAGAAATTTTGGCGAGGAAGGCCAAGAAAGATGCCTGCCCACATCTAAGCTTTTAAAAACTAGAAGGGCTTGATAATGTAAAACGCAAATGTCTCATGCCTGGCCAGTGCATCCAAACTCTGGTTCAATATGCAACAGAAAAATAGATGACAATAACATAAAGTTCTGAATCCAATATGTATTTTTAAAGCTTACTATGCTTATGGTATGTAAGAAGATTTTACAAGCTACTTAAATAAAACAAAATTTAATATTACTAAACAGCTGGAATGTGCAATTGACCTCAGGAGTGTTTTATCAAGCCTGAGAGTCTTATTATTTCTCAAGGTGCTAATAGGGTTTGGAAGATCTCCAAAACTTTCAATGCAGGTTATCCTATTATCTCTTTATAAAATGTAAAGAAACTGTGTGATTCTTGTCCTACGTCACATGACTGAATGAAAATACTCTATTTCATACATTTTATTCTTGTCATTTAATAATAGTGGCCTTGAGTGTACATCTCACAAACTACTCAAAATTTTGACAAATAAATATTTTTGCTTCTGTGATAAAGACTTTCAATAAGATACTCAAATGACAAGTCCATTCAGTTGAGTTCAATCAATATTTATTGAGTGTCTACCATACATTTGCTAGAGATTTTAGATATTGGGGTCCTGAAAGACCACTTAAGTCCAATGGGAAAGAGACACCTGTGAAGTACAAATGGCAAAACAGATGGTCAATTCTCAGTCCTCCTCTTACTCAATGTATCAGCAGCACTTCATTATTGCTGATCTCCTCTCCTTTCTGAAACACTTTATTCACTTGGGTGCCCATCCTATAATAGCCACTCCATCTTCTTAGTACCCCAGACACCCTTCATTATTCTTTCTTTATAGAACTTATCATCAAATGACATATTTGTTTATTGTCTATATCTCCCTAAACAGTAAGGGAAGATACTTTGTTTTGATCATTGCTATCACCTCAGTGCCTAGAACAATGCCTGGCCTATAATAGGCATTCAGTAAATATTTTTTGAATGAATATTAGAGAAATGTATAAAGTACTGTTGGAAAGAATGCAAAGACAATAGCAATTAATCATGTTTCAAGGTGAGGGTGGGATGGATTAGTAAATTGTCTTAGTTATCTAATGCTGCTATAACACAAATACCACAAGTGGATGGCTTCAACAGAGAGAAATTTATTTCCTCACACTAAAGTAGGCTAGAAGTCCAAATTCAGGTCATCAGCTCCAGGTGAAGGCCTTTTCTCTCTGTCAGCTCTGGAGGTAAGTCCTTCTCATCAATCTTCCCCTGGACTAGGAGCTTCTCCACACAGGGACCCCAGGTCCAAAGGACGTGCTCTGCTCCTGGAGCTGCTTTCTTGGTGGTATGAGGTCCCCCTGTTTCTCTGCTCCCTTTTCTCTTTTATATCTCGAAAGAGATTGGCTTAAGACACAATCCAATCTTATAGATTGAATCCTACTTAATTAACATAACTACCACCTATCCCACATCATTAACATCATAGAGGTAAGACTTACAACACATAGGAAAATCACAGCAGATGACAAAATAGTGGATAATCACACAATACTGGGAATCATGGCCTACTCAAACTGATACACATATTTTTGAGGGACAAAATTCAATCCATGACATTAATAGATAGGAGACAGCAGTAGAAGCAAATCATTAAGTACAGATAAGTGTTTTCCAGGTTTCATTCTAGAAAAGCAGATGTTTTGTTCAGAGAATATCATGTAGTTCAATGTGGCTAGAGTATAAAGTATTTGGTAGGTAGAAATGATAATGGACTCCATCAGCTGGAGTATTGTAGACCATGCTAAGTAATGTGGACCTAGGCAATGAGGAAATATCAGATATTTAAGCTAGGGAGTATTAAATTCAGATATTTTTACTATATTACTACTACCACTAGCTCATACATATACAGCATTTATTATGTGGAAGGTACTGTTCTGAGTGCTTTACATATTTTCATACTCATAATAAACCAAAGAGACAGGTACTATTATAATCTCC
Organism: Trichechus manatus latirostris; assembly: GCF_000243295.1. Lineage (NCBI taxonomy): Eukaryota > Metazoa > Chordata > Mammalia > Sirenia > Trichechidae > Trichechus > Trichechus manatus. The sequence goes on along the minus strand of NW_004443987.1, from coordinate 10,172,295 downwards.
ATTTTCAGATAAAGGAATTGAGGTTGTATCCTTTTACTATACTTATTCAATCTAAATGCTGGACATATAATCCAAGAAACTGGACTATATGAAGAAGAACTCGGCATCAGGATTGGAAGAACACTAATTAACAACTTGTGATATGCAGATGATACTACCTTGCTTGCTGAAAGTGAAGAGGACTTGAGGCACTTACTGATGAAGATCAAAGACTACAGCCTTCAGTATGGATTACATTTCAACATAAAGAAAACAAAAATCCTCACAACTGGATCAATAAGCAACATCACAATTAAGGGAGAAAATTTTGAAGTTGTCAAAGATTTCATATTACTTGGATCCACAATCAATGCCCATGAAAGCAGCAGTCAAGAAATCAAAGGACGCATTGCACTGGCCAAATCTGCTGCAAAAGACCTCCTTAAAGTGTTAAAAAGTAAAGACGTCACTTTGAGGACTAAAGTACGCCAGACCCAAGCCAAGGTGTTTTCAATTACCTCATATATATGCAAAAGCTGGGCAATGAATAGGAAAGACCAAAGAAAAATTGATGCATTTGAATTATGCTGTTGGGGAAGAATATTGAATATACTATGGACTGTCAGAAGCAGGAACAAATCTGTCTTGGAAGAAGTAGAGCTAGAATGCTCTTTAGAAGCGAGGATGGTGTCTTACTTACTTTGAACATGTTATCCGGAAGGACCAGTCCCTGGCGAAGGACATCATATTGGTAAAGTAGAGGGTCAACGAAAAAGAGGAAGACCCTCAAAGAGACAGCTTGACACAGCGGCTGAAATAATGGGCTCAAGCATAACCGATCATGACGATGACTGGGCAGTGTTTCGTTCTCTTGTACATAGGGCTGCTATGAGTCGAAACAGACTGTCTGGCACCTAACAACAACATTACAGGTGTTTTAACAGGTACTGATGTTAGAAATATGTAGTAATCACAATGAAGTACAAAATCAAGAAAATGGCTGGGGCATTAGATCATTAACAGTCTATCTGAATAACTCCAACCTTTACAGAAAAGACTTCTCCAATACATGTTCCATATATTTGCCCCAATATTCTTTTTTCTATACTATGGTAAAGAATATGTCACACAAACTTAAGTATCTCTATATCTTCCAAAGGAATGAATTTTTTTAAAATAAATACTTCTTGGGCCTATTTTAAAGGTACCATCCAAATATCTTGAATGTTCTTCTCTCCACCGAAACTATTATTAGTAGTACTTTCATTCATGTCAATTTAGATGCCTGTTTTCACCACTACATTATGAATTCCTTGAGGGAAACAACCGTACGTCTTATTTATCTTTCTACCCACTAATATTGGTACAATGCTTGAGATTTAGTGATCCTCAGTAAATTCCCCTCAATAAATTCTTGTTGAATGGGGAAGTGGTGGAGTGTAGGGTAGAGGATAACTCATTACAAGTATATGCCTCAGTTTAATTTTCTTAAAGAGGGAACAATTTAGGAATTCCACAGTGATCATTTTAAAATATGTCAGATAATGTCATTTCTTTGCTAAGATCAATCCAAACCAAACAAGCAAAAACATGTATCATCTCCCCATTTCACCCTGAATAAAAAACAGAGCCCTTTATAGTAGCCTGCCAGGCCCTACATGATCTACTCTTTCCACTCCCACCCACTGTTCCCTGTCATCTCCCCAGTCCAAATCCCTGTTACCCTGCTTTACATTTTCTTCTTTAACCATACACTTATAACCTTCTAGCTCACTATAAAAATTACTTATCTATTATGTTTACAGTTTATTGGCTGCCTATCACACTAGAATGTAAGCTCTATGAAGGCAGGGATCTCTGTGTTTTTCCTTTACTGTGATGTTCCAAGATCTGCGGAAGTTGCCTGGCATATAAAGGTGCTCAATAAGTATTTTTTTGAAGATGAATTGATAACTGAATGAATATAAAAAGTAGGTAATATTCTATGCCTCCCTCCCTCTCCCTTCCCCTTTCTCCTTCTCTCAATAATTACATTCTGTGCTTCCATAAATTTCCTTTTATTATGTGTAGCTTTTCTGCTCTTGCCTCCTCTGCCTCCCGCGGCCACAATCTCTTGACCGGCAAACACCGGCTGCTTGGATTCCACACACCTGAATGGGCGGCTCTCTGAGTGCCATTTGTTGGCTACTCGTGCTTTTTTTCACTTCTTTTGATTTCTTCCTTACCTCTCACCACCTCCACATCCTTTAGCTCAAATACCTGGCTCTGTGTGCCATCTTTGCTTCTTCCTGAGGGGCTGCAGAGCTCCGGTAATTTGTGATATATGCTTTCCCACTCCCTACCCTTCTTCACCCACACTCGGCCCCCTCTGCTTCCTGTGGACACAGTCTCTTCTCCGAGAAACACTGGCTGCTTGGATTCCACCAGCCTGCACTAGCTGGCTGTCTCAGTGCCATTTCTTTGCTGCTGTCGTGTTGCTTTTTTCTGCTTCTTTTGATTTCTTCCTTACCTCTCACCACCTCCCCCTCCTTTCACTCAAATACCTGGCTCCGTGCACCATCTTTGCTTCTACCTGAGGGGCTGTGGAGCTCCATTTGAGTGTGGAGCTGCTTCCCGGTCTTGGCTACCATGCTGGTGGGATCCCGGGCTTTTGTTCATTTGTTTGTTTTGAATTGATTGTTTGTTTTCTTTTCCTTTTCTTGAGTTGGGAGCACTTTCTGGCCAGGCAGTGCTGCGTGGCAAGGAGACTATCCACTAGGCTTGCACAGAAGTGCAGAGGGATCCCTGAGGGCATTTCTTTTTTTGTTGTTATTTTCTTTTTTCTCTGTATTTTTGGGAGCTTTTCTTGTTCTTTTTTTCCCATTTGTTTTGTTTTCTTTCCCCTCTTTTTCTCTTTTTGTCTTTCTTCATTACTCAGTTTCTTGTCTCTCTATACCTTCCTTCTCTTTCTGTTCCCTGAATAACTAGCATTGTATACCTCTACGCCTGCTAGCCAGGCTGTACTGCAACACCTGACAGCGACTTCCCCAGACCTCATAGCTGCACTGGTGGGATCCCTGGGAACTTTGTGGTTCTTTAACCTTACCAATTTTATTTATTCATTCTTTTTTTCTTCCTTTTCCCCTTTCTTTTTTCTCCATTTCATAGTCTGTCATCCCTCCACTCCAATGGCAAGCTCCCAGCTCCCCTAGCATTCGTTTTTGTTTGTATGTTTTTGGCTCCTGTTCCTCTCTCCCCTCTCCCATATCCATCTTAGCTCCACACATAACAATCTCCCCGCTACATCCTGCCTACCTGCACCGTGCGCTTAACATCACACCACCAAGCAACACAGGCACGGCCTACTGGAACCTGCCCTGCACTGATTACCAACCCACCAAGGTGGCTGTAGTAAGTGCCACAAACAACCCATCCCAGTAATTCCTCTTCAGCTAGACCTGCCTTGCCATATCATATCTGAGTGACTGACCCTGCCAGTTGGAGAAGGAGGTGAAAAGTACTGTGCCCACAGACAGGCAAACAACAAAGAACACACAGTCCACCTGTTCAGACACAGTTAAATTTTTTAAAAAAAGGACGAAACAAATCTACAATCAATAAATGAGGAAAATAACTACTGAATGCCCAGAAGAAAGCAGAAAATATCAAAACATTTACAAAAACAAGACGGGATGTTTCCAGTAGGCGTCCAAAATAAAACACCAGATGGAGGAAAATGCACTAGAACTACCTGATAGGGAATTCAAATCTCTAACACTCAGAATTCTCCAAGAACTGAGGGAAAAAGCTGATAAACATGAGGGAAAAAAAGACAAATTAATGGAAAATACAGACAAAAAATTGGAAGAATTCAGGAAAATAATACACGAAAAAAATGCCAAAATAAATTCACAGCTAGAAATTATACAAAGGCAACAATTAGAAATCCAAAAGATAAACAAGAAGATTTCAGAAACGGACAGTCTCATAGAAGGCTGGGAAGCAGATGTGAAATGGTGGAAGATAGGATCAGTGGAATTGAAGAAAACACTTGGATACAACTCAGTTTCAGGAAAACTCAGAAAAGAGAACAAAGAAAAATGAAGAGACCCTGAGAGTTATGTGGGCTACAATCAAAAGCAAAAATTTTCGAGTGATTGGAATTCCTGAACAGGGGGAGAAAACAGAAAACACAGAGAGGATCATTGAAGAACTGCTGACAGAAAACTTCCCCAATATCATGAAAGATGAAAATCTGGCCATCCAAGAAGCTCAACGAACCCCATATAGAAGAGACTCCAAAAGAAAATCACCAAGGCATATCAAGTACACATTCTTTTCCAATGAACATGGAATGTTCTCCATAATAGACCACATGTTAGGCCACAGAGCAACGCTCAGAAAGATTCAAAATGTTGAGATAATTCAAAGTATCTTCACTGACCACAGTGCCATCAAGGTAGAAATTAACAATAGAAAGACCAAGGAAAAAAAATCAACTACATGGAAACTGAATAATACCCTGATTACAGATCACTGGGTAATAGAAGAAATCAGAGAGGGGATAAAAAAATTCCTAGAATCAACTGAGAATAGAAACACATCATACCAAAACCTTCGGGGCACAGAAAAGGCAGTCCTCAGAGGACAATTTATAGCAATAGATGAACATATCAAAAAAGAAGAAAGGGACAAAATCAAAATATTAACTGAAGAACTCAAACAAACAGAAAGAGAACAGCAAAAAAAGCCCACAACCACAGGAAGAAGGGAAATAGTAAAGATCAGAGCAGAAATAAATGAAATAGAGAACAGAAAAACAAGAGAAAGAATCAACAAAACCAAAAGTTGGTTCTTTGAAAGAATCAACAAAATTGACAAACCACTGGCCAGACTGACAAAAGAAAAACAG
>NW_004443987.1:10160686-10167325 GCF_000243295.1 Trichechus manatus latirostris | reverse complement strand
AAAAAAAAAAAAAAAAGAGGTTGAGAAGTTAGAGGGTTGACATGTTGTGGGGTTGTTAACGAATGTCTTAAAATAATATGTGTACTACTGTTTCATGAGAAACTAATTGTTCTGTAAGCCTTCACCTGAAGTAGAATAAAAAAAATTGTTATGCCTATAAAGGAGATGTCACAGAGAGTTTTCATTCTCATCATCATCTTGCGGTAGATTTTCTTCTATTTACAAAAGGCATGGATGTCACATACCAGGGCTCCTACTTTGGAGCATTGCTTCAGGGTATAAAATATTTGCAATGCCCAACAAAATAATCATTTAAAATATTTCTGTGGAGATGGTGAACGATTAAAAAGACTAAGCAATAAATTATTTTGCAAACCAAATGGATTCATGCTTCAATGAAGTTGAATTAGTACATAATGAGTTCTCAGCAGATAGATCATTGAAAAATTTTTTTGATGATACATCACTATGTAACTTGGAAGAAATTCAAATAATTGAGTGACGGTGCTATAACAAACCTCTTTCAATTACCATCTCTTATATATGTAAACAAGATTTCTCATTGCTTATATTTATAAAGATAAATAAAAAAATGAAAATAATCCATTCAGAAATCTGTGCCATTTATAGCAATAAGTAATATTTATCCACAAACGCATAAGCTAATTACAAAAATATTCCCCATTTGTTGCTTCAAGAGAGGCACTTGTAATAAAATTTTATTTTTATAAGTAATAATTATTTCTCAAAAACTGTTATATATTTAAGTTGTTTTTAACAATTACATATTTAATAAGTTTAATCATACTCAGTCTAGAAGACAAATATTAACACTTAGAACATTATGATCATATTAAATAAAAATAAATATTAATTTATATTCATATACGATAGAGTGATAAATAAAAAACTTTCAAGCATAAAATATATTCCATTAGGATAAAATTCCATAGGTGAAGTGAAAAAGAAATATGAATTGAGGGAGAAAAATAAATGATGTAAAATTTCTCATTTTTAAAGAGCTTGTTCATGTGTTATTTTAAAATGGATTATGATGGTATCAAATTGCTATGATAGTATCCATTGAACAAATTTAAAAGAGGGCTTCAACCATTTTATTTTAAAGTATTAATATGTACAATATGTTGAAAATTATATTTTTTGCAGCTGTTTATACTCATGGTAAAAAATTTCAGATGTCAACTTAAAATATGCAAGGGAATATACATGGAGCCCTGGTGGCACAGTGGGTAAGAGCTCGGCTGCTAACCAAAAGGTCTGTGGTTTGAATCCACCAGGCATTCCTTGGAAACCCTATGGGGCAGTTCTACTCTGTCCTACAGGGTCACTATGGGTTGGAATCAACTCAGTGGCAATGTTTTTTTGTTTTTTTTTAATGAGAGTTTATTGAACACACTGTTGGGAACATATGTACACAATTGGCTCTTGTAAACCAGTATGCATTTGTTTGTTTGTTTTTAATACTTGGTTTCAAAATTCTTTTAGGGGACATGTGAGCAAAATAAGTAAGATTCTTTTTGTTTAGGGAGAAGTCGATTTTCAGATTGTAGTGGTAGGTTAAGATAATCATCTAGTAAGACTAGGTACATCTTACTGACCTAGCCACCGTATCAATAATAACAGGCTTAATGAAGTGCTCTGTTTATATCTGTACAGCAAATCAGAATGACCATTAATGCTGAATCCTCTTAATCATGTGCCATAAAAGTTGAGTGTTCATTTGCAGTCCTTTTAATGAGCATGTGAATTGGATTGACAAACCACTTCAAAACCTTTTTTAGAAAAAGCAAGAAATTAATTAATATAGGCATGATCAAGCATCAAAATTATTAATAAACATGTATTTCCATTTTTATCAAGTATGGGAAAAGACTGCTGATTTTTTCACTACTTAGAAATAACTCTTTAAATGCCCATCTTGTCATAAATCAAGCAAATCTCAATTTCAAAAACTGAATCCCTGTCTTTTAATTCCAGGAATAGAAATCACTGAAGTAACGTTTCTTTTTCTCTCCATACCTTCCATCTTTTAACAAACTTTTTATTAAACATCCATTGCAGGTCAGACACTGTGATAGATGTTGAGGACGGGGGCATGAGGAGATAAATAGAAGATATAAACACAATCAGATAGATTTCCTGCACTCAAGGGGTTCACAGATATGAAGAGGGGGTGGTCAGGAGACACACTTATAAACAGATGATTCTAATACAATATAAGTGGTAATAAAGGTAAGATAAGTTTTAGATGTTACCACTGAGCCTGTGAAAGCCTGATATTACCTAAAACAGTGGTTCTCAAACCCTAGTCTGCTTTTAAAAGTATAGATTCCTAGCCCCCAAGTCCATGAATTCTGAATCAGTGTGTCTAGAATAGGGCTTTCAAATTTGTGGTTTTGCTGACTTGCCAATGTTGACAACCACAGGCTTAAAGATGATGAGCATTATTTTCTACAGTAAATTTTGACATCCACACCACTTTATGCACTCAGAATAGTATGCAGTGAACAACTTTTTTCTATCAGGTAGGTACTACAGAATTAGTGACTTGAAAAGAAAAATTCATGTTTTGGGACCGTGTGATGACAGCTACCACTTCTCATTTACTATGTTCTGGGTACTGTTCTTAGTAATTCATTTCATTTCCGCAATAATTCTTTGAGGAAACCAGGGCACAGCGAGATTAATTAACCTGTCCAAGGTTACAAAGCTAGTAAATAGTAGAGTTTGCATCTGAATCTATGTATTCTGGCTCCAGAGCCCAAATGCCTATATTATACTGCCTCTGATTTATCATGGTACTTTACTGAAGTATCTTTATCATTCTTTGGCAAGCATTACAAAATAAAAATCAAGTGCATTCGTATAGGTCCTGTACACTACACTTGTCCAGATTATTTCAATTTTCTCTTCTCTCTTGCGACCTTATATTGCTAATTTATTTGACTGCTTTCATTTATTAGACTGTTGTTGCATTTCAAAAGCATTGCTAGCAAGTTTTCTTCCTTTGTTCAAACAAGAGCCGTAACAATTTTGTTTCAATGAAGTTTGTGTATAAAGCTTTGAAAACTTCTCATTCAAAAAACTCAAATCGTATATAAAATTCTGTGCTCAAAGCCATTAAATTGTTCATCTATTCACACATCACATTATTATATTGACTGTTTCTTTGCAGCAACATTTTATGTTGTGAAATATGTTCATTCCAAGACAGAAAGCCTTCACTAAAGGGTAGAGGAATAATTTGTTGAACTTCAACATTATATTCACCATGTAAAGCATGTTTACAAATATTGATTTCCTGTATAGCACATAGGATAGTTGAAATTGTACAATTCTCACTGGAGAGCCTTCTGAATACCAGAAGGATCAAAAAGTTATCAATCTTTAAATAACAAGAATTCAAGTGCAACAGTTACCAAAAGTCGGTATTTGAAACAAATTGTCTCGATTCTTTCTTTCACACCAAGGCACAAACAATAGCAAGGAGGGAAGTTCACTTACCTTTACCTCTCCAAGTCTCTCCATAAGGTAAAGAACTGCCCTACCTGCGCTAGAAGCCTATGACTAGTTTCTAGTTCTAACATTTTCCCTCATTTTTCTGTCAGAATAGAACAACAAATTAGGGTTGTAGATCCTTAAAGGAAAAGTGTTAGACTTGTAAAAATACTTGGGAGCACACTTAGTCCTATGCAGTATATGTGAATGCAGTATGATGACTCCTGTAGGGAGATAAAGTATGTTATTCTGTCTGTCTTTACTGTTCTACTAGTCCAAAGACAGAAGGGATTCCTCAAGGTTACCTGAGTTCAGGTTCTTGTCTTACGTGTTGTAGAATATAGCCACAATGAGTTTTCTTGCCTCTGTGTAAGCCTTTTTGGCTTTATATTCTTGTTTATGTGCTTCTGTAACTTGGAGACCTAATCTGAGAAAAATAGATACTATTCACAACCAAAGAGTGTCTTCTGTTTATTAAAAACAACAACATGTATTTATCACATTTTGGGTTATATAACAATGTTACACTTCCACAAAGGCTTACAACAAGACAGAGGAAGTGGCTTCTGGGGGTGGGCTGACTGGTCTCAGCCTTGCAGGTGGAAAAATGATTTAGTAGTAACTTTGAGAGGGGTATCCAACTCACAGACGTGTACCCGTAATAGTCAAGTTCACACAATACTAGAATTATAATTTATTAATTTACTATGAAAAATGAATTGTCAGGTAAAGTTAATGTTCACATTAGCCGACCAGAGCATTCTGGACCTGTGGGAAAGATACATAGGATGCAGTTATAGTCAGAAGTTTGCTTAATGAACGTGGAATCAGAACAATGGGAATGGTTTGATCCTGAGAAATGCCTCTCAGATCAGTTGCTTGAGATACTTTGACCCACTGTAGGGAAACATTGCCAAGAGATGTGAATTCTTCAGTCTTCGTAGCCAAGAATCTCTCTCCTTTGGGCAGTTCATGGAAGATGCTGCCAAATGCTCGTTTCTGTGAATCTTCATTTTTGTGTTTCTCTAGCTTACACTACTCTTTCTGGTTCATGTTGTCTTTTTCCAAAAAATTGTATAATATGATTTATTAAGCTTTTTATTCCCAAATTACAATCATGTTTTCACTTTCTCTTCCTGAGATTACTCCCAGATTGCCTTGACTGGAGCGTTTTTTCTTCTCATACTATTCCATCACACATTTGTAATTTCTCAGATTTTGCCTAGTGTGGTTGACCATATCCATTGTGAACGTTTTGATCACTTAAGTTTTAGAGGCAAACCTATTTTCAAGTTATTTGAGGGTGTCACACTATACTAATATAAATACCATGGCGGTAGGGGTTGCTGCATACCAAAGTACAAATGTAATGCCTGTCGTACAATAGATGCTCTAAAAATTTGTTGCTAAATGAAACCTCACCTCTAGGAAACTAACACCAACTAATATTTCATTTACTAGGAAGTCAGACTTACAGATTCCATACTGTCTGCCACATAGTTGGAAATCTAATAGCAAGTTAAAAAGGCAGAAATAATCTACCATAAAGCTAACGCACAGGATCCAGTAAGAGATCCTCTCAGACCGTTACTTTGAGTATAGTATGTTTTATACAGCATCCTAACAACCTTGACTTAATCTATTTCACAGCAGTATTTTACAATATTAGGGTTGGGTGTGAGTGAGGAAGAAGCTAGTAAAGGCAATCACACTGATAATTAGTGAGTGTAGTAAAATATGGAACTTGAAAATAAAGAAGAAACAGAAAAATGCTATATAGACAGCAAGGTTTTTTTTTGCGAATTTTTCTTGTAAAAATGGCTTGGCGGAAGTGTCTGAGTTCCTTCAACCCCACAAGGGGGAAGGAGAACCAAGATCAATGGCGCAAATATGACTCCCAAGAGGCAGAGGTCAGACAAGTCTCCTCTGTCCACCATCTTTACTAATTTTGACACCAGTCGTCCCCCCCACAGCACTCTCTACTTCTCTGCTAGGTTGGATAATTCATTGCAATGGCCACACAGAACTCGAAGACCATACTCACAATTATGGGGTTTATTAGGGAAGTAACAGTTACAATTCACGCTTAAGAACACTCAGGATACAGTTCTTCCATCAGGAAAGCATCTCGAGCCGTGTTCATAGGCATGCCTCTCCCTAGCCCTCAGTCTCTGCCCAAAGGCACTCAGCTTTCTCTCTTCATGGGCCAGGAAGCCCATTATGACATTTTCTGCCGCCAGGTCTCTTCTTCCTTGGTGGTGGGCTCTCCTCTTTGCTCTGGAATTGGCTCTCTTTTATGGCAAAACTGACCAATCCACTTGGTAGGTCACTATTACCCTATCACACAATCACCTCAGTAGTTAAAAGACCATGGCTAGAAAGGCCATGTACAAAAGTAATTAATCCACTGGAGTTCTGATACTACTCTTCTCCTCCCTTGCTTTCTGATGTAATTCAGACTTCCATTATGAAGTTTTCTTATTGCATATTTTTGAGTGTCTGTAGTTACAGGATATAGGGAAGATTGGGAAAAAGAAAAGAGAAGGATGAAAGTCCAGCTTTCTGTAAGCTCTTTAAGGAAGGAGACCTTATTTTATTTTTCTGCCATTCCTTGTGCTCTGTAGATTCTCAACAAATATGTGTTAAGCAATCAAAGAACAATAACAACAACAATAGTAAATAAAACTGACTGGACCATTAAATGGTGTATATAAGGACCAATGTATCTCAATATACCATGACGATATTTGTAATAAAGTGATCTTGGTAATGATAAGTGTACATCATTGGCAACAACTAGTTATATTCAAAGGTTTTCAACCACTGCTAGTACACTACTGGGTTCCTGGGCTCAGGTGGACCTGATTTTGTTTTTTTGTTTTGTCTTTGTTTTTAGAAATTCTGCCAATTTTATTAAAATATGAAGCTATTTACTAAATTATTGAAAAAAAGTTGACTATGGTGAGTCCAGCAAAATGGCGCTCTAGGCAGAAGCACCACGCCGTCCCTCCACAGCAAAGATCCTAAAAACTAAGCCGAACAGAGAATACAACAATCCTGAAACCCTAAAACATCAAATGAAGAGACAAAGAACTCAGCCAAGCACCAAATGGAGTGAGA
>NW_004443987.1:10109373-10147302 GCF_000243295.1 Trichechus manatus latirostris | reverse complement strand
TAGGGCAACATTTGTAGTAACTGTTAAATGAGAAACTATTTTGTTCTGTAAGCCTTCATCTTAAGTGAGAACAACAGCACAATTGGAAGAACGTAGTCAATGTCACTGAAATGTGCATGTAGAAATTTTTGAAACCATGTATCTTTGGCTATGTGTAGTTTCACCAAAAAAAAAAAAATGGTTGAGAATTTAGAGGGTTAATATGTTGCGGGGTTGTTAACCAATGTCAAAAAACAACATGTGTACTACTGTGTCATGAGAAACTGTTGTGTAAGCCTTCACCTGAAGTACAATAAAACATATAAAAAAAGTTGACTATGGAAAGGAATAGGTGTAGGTGACTAATCTTAGTTTCAGTATCTTGTATTTAAAAACAGATAGAAAAGTGTGCCAGTCACTCAATAAAGATTTCCATTTCTCATGGCTAAAATAATAAAGTTGCAATATGAAGTAGTAGCTTCAGTGATATGAAAAGATTATCTATGTCATGCTCTGGAAGGTTGCAAGGTAGAGAGACACACTGAATTACTTTCAGTAATTAAATTTACTTGGAAAATACAAAGTGTTATGGATTAAATTGTGACCTCCCCAAAAAGATACATGGAAGTCCTAACCTGGTAACTGTATAAGTGACCTTATTTGGAAATGGGGTCTTAAGAGATGTTATCAGTTAGCATGAGGTCATACTGGAACAGGGTGGGTCCTAATCCCACTGGAGTGATGTCTCATAAAACAGGAGAATAGACACACATTCACATGGTGTCATGGACTGAATTGTGTCCCCCAAAAAATATTTGTCAACTTGGCTAGGTCATGATTCCAAGTATTGTATGATAGTACACCATTTTGTCATTTGATGTGATTTCCCTATGTGTTGTAAACCCTGAGTCTGTGATGTTGATGAGATGGGATTAGCAGCAGTTATGTAAACTCATTTACAAGATTAGATTGTGTTTTAAGCCAATCTCTTTTGAGATATAAATGAGAGATGCGAGCAGAGAGACAGGGGAACCTCATACCACCAAGAAAGCAGTGCTGGGAGCAGAGCTTGTCCTTAGGACGTGAGGTTCCCATGCAGAAACACTCCTTGACCAAAAGAAGGTTGATGACACGGACTTTCTTCCAGAGCCAACAGAGAGAGAAAGCCTTCCCCTGGAGCTGGCACCCTGAACTGAGACTTCTAGCCTACTAGACTGTGAGAGAATAAATTTCTCTTTGTTAAAGCCGTCCACTTGTGGTATTTCTGTTAGAGTAGTACTAGCTAACTAAGACACATTGGGTGGGGAGAGGGACACCATATGAAGATGTATCTGCAAGCCAAGGAACACCAAGGGAACCACCAGGAACTAGGAGAGAGGCTTGGAATACATTCTCTCTCAAAGCCCTCAGAAGAAATTAACAAGTCTGATACTCTGAATTTCTGCTTCTAGCCTCCAGAACTCTGAGACAGTAAATTTCTGTTCTTTAAAGCCATCCACTTTATAGTATTTTGTTACAGTAGCCCTAGAAAATTAATACACAGTGGAATACAATCTAGTTTTCATGTCAAGAAGAACCAGTACAAGATATTAAAACTGTTTGATTGCAATCAAGAGGCTCATTTCTACAGAGCTCTGATCTTATACAACACAGAGGGATGCGTTATATGGTTGTGAGTGATTCGTAGCACCCAAACCAGGACCACTCTAATATAGTTCGATTTTAAAAGTTTGAAACTTCGTTGTTTAATAGTGTGTTGTTTAATTTCCACATATTTGTGTATTTTCCAGTTTTTCTTCTGTGATTAATTTCTCAGATCACTCTCTTCTGGTTGGAGAGTGCACTTTTGTATAATTAAATTCTTTCTTGAATTTTTTGAGAATTACTTTGTGACAACATATAGTGTATCATGGAGAATGATCCACGTGCACTGGAGAAAAATGTACATTATTCTGATGTTGGGTGAAGTGTTCTATATATTTCTGTTAGGTCTAGTTGGTTTATAGTGCTATTCAGGTGCTCTCTTTAAATAATGATGCTAGGACACCTGGATTTCCACAGGCAAAGAATGAAGCCATATGCATACATACCTTATTTCATATAAGAAAATTAGCTCAAAATGGAGGAAGGACCTAAACGTAAGAACTAAAACCATAAAATTCTTAGAACAAAATACAGAGGTAATGTTTCAGGACCTAGTTTTTAACAATGGATTCTTATCTGTGACACTGAAAGTATAAGCAACAAAAGACAAAATAGATAAATGGAACATCATCAAAATTAAAAACATTTGCTCACCAAAAGATACTATAAACAAAGAGAAGAGACAACCTACAGATTGGGAGAAAATTTTGAGGAATGATATATCGGATAAGTTAGATTTCCAGAATTAAAAAAAAAACCTACAAAGTAACAACAAAAAGACAAACAACCTAATCAAAAACTGGACAAAGGACTTGAATAGACATTTCACCAGAGAAGATATACAAATGGCCAACAAGCACATGAAAAGATACTCAATGTCATTACTCATTCCAAAAACCAAACCCATTGCCATCAAGTTGATTCTGACTCATAGCGACCCTATAGGACAGAGTACAACTCCCCATAAATTTCCCAAGGAGAGGCTGGTGGACTTGAACTGCCAGCCTTTTGGTTAGCAGCCAAATGCTTAACCACTGTACCACCAGAGCTCCCATTAGTCATTACCCATTGCTGTTGAGTTGATTCCAACTCATAGTGACCCTATAGGACAGAGTAGAACTACCCTATAGGGTTTCCAAGAAGTGGCTGGTGGATTTGAACTGCCAACCTTTTGGTTAGCAGCCACGCTCTTAACCACTGCATCACCAGGACTCCCCCATTAGTTATTAGGGGATTGCAAATCAAAACTACTTTGAGATATCACTTTACCTCCACTAAGATAGCTATCATGAAAAAATTAAAAAACTGAAAACAACAGATATTGGTGAGAATGTAGAGAAATTGGGACTCTCATATACTGTTTGTGGGATTGTAAAATGATGCAGTCGTTGTGGAAAACAGTTTGGCGGCTCCTCAAAAAATTAAAAGTAGAATTACCATAACCCAGTTGCTGTCAAGTAGATTCCAACTCATAGTGACCCTATAGGACAGAGTAGAACTTTCGCATAGGGTTTCCAAGAAGCAGCTGGTGGATTCTAACTACTGACCTTTTGGTTAGCAGCCGAGCTCTTAACCACTGTGCTACCAGGGCTCCAGAATTACCATGACCCAGCAATTCCACTTCTAGGTATGTACCCAAAAGAATTGAAAGGAGGAATGCACACCAATGTTCACTGCAGCACTATTCACAATAGACAAAATGTGGAAACAGCCTAAATGTCAATCAACATATAAATTGATAAACAAAATGTGGTACATATATACAATGTAATATTACTCAGCCATAAAGAGAAATGAAGTCTTGATACATGCTACAACATGGATGAACCTTGAAAACATTATCCTGAGTGAAATAAGTCATTCACAAAAGGAGAAATATTGTATAACCCCACTTGCATGAAATATCTAGAACAGGCAAGTGTATATAGAACAAAGTTTGAGGATACCAGGGGAGGGAGGGAGAAAGGGGGATTCATTGCTAAGAGGACACTAACTTCTGTTAAGGGTTATGGAAACATTTGGAAACAGATGATTGCACACCATGATGAACATAAATAATGCCACTGAATTGTACATTTAAAAAATGTTGAAATGGCATATGCTTTCTTACGTATATACTTACCAAAATTATTAAAAAAAAAAAAGTTGGGACTTGGAAAAAACGATTAGGTTGAAAGAGAAATGATTTTGACCTAGAGGCAGGAGAAGTCATTTCAGTGTCTATCAACTGGTGTTTTGTATGTAACTACCTATCTGTGCCCTGAATATACCATTCAAAAATATTCATCCCGATGTCAGAAGACTTGCCTAGGTAGGGAAAGGTGAAAGCAGTGTCTTGCTTTGGTGAACTAGCACAGATAATTAACCCTGCATTCTGCCTCCAATTCATACAGAAACACAGTTACCCCTTTTGAATAATTTAGTAAATAGCTTCAAATTTTAATACATTTGGTTGAAGTTCTTCAAACAAACAAACAAAAAAAATTATCCCCACCCTCACCCCAGGTGTGTACTACTAGCAGTAATCGAAAACTTTTGAATATGACAAGTTGCTGCTGAAATTTTAGAAGTACTATTTATGAAAGCAAATGACAATGCACATGTTTCACTGATGGTCAAGAATATATTACTTTTATGAGTCAAAGACATTTTCATGAAGTAGGTAAGCTATTAAAAGATATTCTTCAACATATGCAAGGCATTGATTTTCTAGTATAATATAATGAAATAGAATTTGAAAAATTTGCTTTCTCTATAACTGTGATGTATGAAAATTATACCCAGGCCAAACTTTCAAGTGCAAAATCAATAGTATTCTGATATCGCTACATTCTATTAAGTATAAATGATTACCTGGAATATTATTAGGGCAAGTATAAGGACCCAAAGTAGAAAAAGTAATTTGATTAATCCATTTTAATGACTTACATCATTTAATACTATTTTAATATTCTTAACTCTATTTATTATAATTTGTCAAATGGCTACATGTCAATGTAACAAGCAGTTGTATATTTTTTAGGGAATTTTTTTTTAAAGTCAAACCTGGTGAAATGCAGTGTGCACCACCATCTGAATAATACAAGCATTCTCTTTTTCCATTCTCTTTTCCACCATTTTTGAACAATCACAGATTATAAAGTGTCTACTTCTTTGCTATGAAAAGCATCCTAGTCATGAAAAAAATACTGGTACTTTCATTTTAAAAAATCATTCTAAAGCAATCACATATATAATCTTCATCAGGAACAATTATTTTTTCATAAATAATATTTTTTAAGATTAATAAATGACCAGTACTCCATTGTTAAATTTGGCCATTTATATAGTGAAAACATTCCACATGCACTTCATATATTTGGGGTGGGGAAAAAAAACTGGCTGTGACAAGTATAAGTTTCTCTTTCTTCTCATATTTTCAATAGGCTCTGCATTCAGCGTTTGGAGAGAGGTAAGGGTATGGGGTGGTTGTGAAGGATGGCTGGTCAGAATGTCTTGTGATTAACTAGCTGTGTTCCATATGACAATGATGAATAAGGTGACAGACTGAGTATGAAAATGCTGAATCAGCTTATATAACCTGCTTAGGTTTTTGTGAAGGCAGCCAATTGATCTTACCTCCCAAATTATTACCAGCTGTAACATCTGACTGCAAAATTAGTGTCCTTGTGAAAAATTTCCCCTTCCCTATAACATTACACTGCAAGGACCCTGCTGACTGATGGAGTTAACTAGTCTGTATTGACTTCAGATTTCTTATTTATGAGGTTTAGAGGAGTTGCTATTTGACTGTTTCCAGCACATTGCTCCAAAACTGTCTCCCCCCCCCCCCAACCACTTGCCTTTTATCTTTTCTCTCCTACCCAGTTATAATTAAGCTAAGGAATTTTTTCCAGTACATCTTTTCAATCTATGTAAAGAACTATTTGTGTTGCCTCCTGACAACTACAGGTGACAGTTTGGGTTTATTTCAATAGAGATTGTATCATTGTTGTATTCCTGTAAATTGCTTTAATTTTTGACTGAATAAAAGTGGAACTGGGAAAGTATTTTTGTGACAGTATGATCTATTTGATAGTTTCTAATTAGATAGTCCAGGAGAAAGATGTGGCAGTGTGCTTCCATAAAGATTACAGCCTTGGAAACCCTGTGGGGCAGTTCTACTCTGTCTTATAAGTTCGCTATGAGTCAGAATTGATTCGATGGCAATGGGTTTCCTTTTTGGTTTAATTAGATAGTCTGACAGTTTAAGAAATTAATAGCATGTTGCCTTTTAATTGAAGGCCAACAAAGATTTAATAAAATCAATTAAGGCACAAAATAGTAATGGGGATATATATATATATATATTACTGTATTTAAGGGCCTTATAGAAATTAGTTTAAAAAAAGTCTTGTGAAAGATTATGTGGAGGGTACCTAGAACAAAAAAAAAGATGCAGAAGTTCTTGCTCTCAGATCTAATCCTTAGACTAGCATTCAACAAAATTACTAGCTCTGACTTATAACTACTAGCAGAATATGCAATACCCTTTTGATAATATAAGTTAAATGTGGGAGAAATAAGAAGGGAGGCAAAGAACATAAGACTTAAGAAAAGAAAGACTTCATACAAAAATAAATTCATAACAGTATAAGAATAAACAGTGTGACAATAAAAACAGAGGACTGAGTTAAATGTTGGTTTTGCTATTTCCTAGCTGGATTTCTTTGGATAAGTATTTAAACCTCTCTATGACTTAGTTTCTTCATTTGTAAAAATGAGTTAATAGTATTACCTAGTTCATAGGGTTATTGAAAGGATTAAAGACTTAACACATGGAAAGCATTTACTCTAGTGCCTGGCACATAATAAAGGCTGCATATGTTTTCTATCATTATTATAGGTGTTAGAGAAGCATAAAATCCCTTCATAAGTAAACTCACACTCTAGTTGGATAAAGAAGACCAACACACAAGAAACTAGCTAGTATTATAAGAGAGAATATAGCAAAGCACTAAACGGTTATTCAGACTATAAATGTTATAGTAATTGATAAGAAGAGGAGTGAAGAAGACTTCAATAATAATGAAACACCTTACAGAAGCAGAGTTTAACCTAGATCTGAACAAAAATAAAGGAAAATTTTAATGAACACTTGCTATGTACTATGTATTTAGGGATCACTACATATGATTAATAGCATGCCCACTTTAGTTATGAGGAATCTGGAGAGATAGAGAAGTAAAGTGACTCCTAAAAGATCACACAGTAAATGGCGGAGCTGGTGATTAAATTGAGGCAGACATCAAAAAGTCAGGAAAGAAAGAAAAGACAAAAATGGATGTTCGAAGAGACCCTGAAACTTGCTCTTGAATGAAGAGTAGATAAAGTGACTGGAAGAAATTATAAAGTAAAAGAGCCAAACAGAAGATTTCAAAGGGCAGCTTGAGTAGACAAACTAAAGTATTATAATGACATGTGCAGAGACCTGGAGTTTTGAAAACCAAAAGGGAAGAACGCGCTCAGCATTTCTCAAGCTGAAAGAACTGAAGAAAAAAATTCAAGCCTCGAGTTGCAATACTGAAGGATTCTAGGAGTAAAATATTGAAAACATCAAGAAGCATCAAAAGATGATGGAAGGAATACACAAAGACACTGTACCAAAGAGAACTGGTCAACATTCAACAATTTCAAGAGGTAGAATATGATCAAGAACCGATGGTATTGAAGGAGGAAATCCAAGCTGCATTGAAGTCACTGGTGAAAAACAAATCTCCAGGAATTGACAGAATACTAATTGAGATGTTCCAACAAATGGATAAAGTGCTGGAGGTGCTCACTTGTCTATGTTAAGAAATTTGGTTCTGGGCAACATGACACTATAGACAAAAGCACCACACTGTCCCTCTACAGCAAAGATCTGAAAAACTAGGTCCAACAGAGACAAACATCAATCCTGAAACCCTAAGCATCAAATGAAGAGATAAAGAACTCAGCCAAGCACCGAATGGAATAAGAAACTGACAGAGAACGGAGAGCGAGGAGGGATACATGCAGAGGTCCCCTATCAGCTAACACAGCATGGATCCACTCTATCTTGGACTCCTATTAGAAATCAGCAAACAGGAGGTATGAGAAAGTAGCTTCGTGGAGCTTCCAGGAGGAGACAGAACAACCGGTAACCAGCTATATACACTTTCCCACTCCCAAAGCTTCTTCACTCCCACTCAGCATCCTCTGCTTCCTGTGGCCACAGTCTCTTGGCAGGGAAGCACAGGCTTCACCCCAGTGATGCTTGGATTTCACCTGCCCGCACTGGCCGGCTCCCTGAGTGCCATCAGTTTGTTGTTGGTGTTGCTTTTTTCTGCTTCTTTTGATTTTTCCCTTACCTCTCACCACCCCCCCCCCTCGTTTCTCTCAAATACCTGGCTCTGTGTGCCATCTTTGCTTCTTCCTAAAAGGCTGCAAAACACTGCTTGACTGCGAAACTGTTTCCTGGCCCATGCTGCCACTCTGGTGGGATCCCTGGGGCTTTTTGTTTGTTTGTTCTGATTTGTTCTGTTTTGATTTGTTTATTTGTTTTCTTTTTATTTTCTCAGCTTGGGAGCCCCTTCTAACAGGGCAGTACTGCACGGATTGGGAGCTACGCCCGTACTCTGCACAGATGCACAGTGGGATCCCTGGGGGCATTTCTTTTTTTTTGGTTTTGGATTTTTTTGTTTCTTTGTTTTGTTTTCTTCTCTTCCTTTTTCCCTTTTTGTCTTTCTTCACTTCTCAGTTTCTCATCTCTCTATACTTACCTTCTCTTCCTCTCTCCAGAATACTGGCACTGTGTGACTCCTCTATCCCTTATATCAGGCTGTACTTCACTACCTGGGAGTAAAGACCCCAGTCCCCACAGCTGCACTAGTGGGATCCCTGGGGGATTTTCTTTCTTTTTTTTTCCTAATTTTTATTTATTCATTTTTTATTTTATCCTTTTTCTTTTTGTTTTTTCTCCATTTCTCAGTCTCTCATCTCTCCTCTCCAATGGCAAGCTCCCTTAGCACACTTTTTAGTTAGTTAGTTTGTTTCTTTGTATGTTTTTGGCTCCTGTTCCTTTCTCCCCTCTTTCCCATACCCGTCTTAGATCCACAAATCACAATCTCCCCCATCCTTCCTACCTACCTGCACTGTGCACTGAACATCACATCCCCAAGGAGCACAGGCACAGCCGACCAGAACTTGCCCTGCACAGATTCCCGACACACCCTGTTGGCCTTAGTACATACTACAAACAACTCATCCCAGCAACTCCCCTTCAGCTGGACCTGCCCTGCTGTACCATACCTGAGAGACTGACCCTGCCCATTGGAGAAAGAGGTGAAGAGTATCATGTGTACAGATGAGCAAACAACAAAGAACACACAGCCCGCATGTGCAGACATAACAAAATAAAACAAAAAAGCAGGACAAAACAAAAAAATCTACAATCGATAAATGAGGAAAATAACTGCTGAATGTCCCAAGGACAGCAGACAATATCAAAACATATTCAAAAACAGGACAGCATGGTTCCAGTAGGAGTCCAAAATAAAACACCAGATGACTTTGAGTAGAAGAAAAGGCACTAGAACTACCTGACAGGGAATTAAAATCTCTAATATTAAGAGCTATCCAAGAGTTGAAGCAAAAAGCAGACAAAAATGAGGAAAAAATAGACAAACTCATGGAAAAGGCAGACAAATTCACGGAAAATAGAGACAAAAAATCGAAGAATTCAGGAAAATAATACAGGAACAAAATGCTAACATAAATTCACAACTAGAAATCATACAAAAACAACAATTAGAAATCAAAAAGATTAACAAAAAGATTTCATAAATGGACAGTGTGATAGAAGGGCTGAGGAGCACGTTTGAAATGATGGAAGACAAGATAAGCGAAATTGAAGACAAACACTTGGATACAATTCTGTTTGAGGAAAAATAGAAAAAAAGAAGAAACATGAAGAAATCCTGAGAATTATGTGGGACACAATCAAAAGCAAAAATTTTCGAGTGATTGGAGTTCCAGAACAGGAGAAAACAGAAAACACAGAGAGGATCATTGAAGAACTCCTGACAGAAAACTTTCCCAATATCATGAAAGATGAAAAGCTGACCATCTAAGAAGGTCAACGAACCCCATATAGGATAGACCCCAAAATAAAAACACCAAGGCATATCATAATCACACTCAGTAAAACCAAAGGCAAACAAAGAATCCTGAGAGCAGCTCGAGAAATACAAAAAGTCACATAAAGAGGAGAAACAATAAGACTAAGCTCGGATTATTTGGCAGAAACCATGCAGGAAAGAAGACAATGGGATGACATGTACAAAACCTTGAAAGAAAAAAAATTGCCAGCCAAGAATAATATATCCTGCAAAACTGTCTTTCAAACATGCTGGTGAAATTAGGACATTTCTAGAGAAACAGAAATTAAGGGACTATGTAAAAACCAAATCAAACTTACAAGAATTATTAAAGGGAGTCCTTCTGAGAACAAACAACACCAGACCGCAGGCTGACTCAAGGACGCAGGATCGTACCAGTCAGATACCAACCTAGGAAATGAACTCTCAAGGACTATCCAAACCAAAAAATTACAACAGGGAACCTGATAGGTAAATCTGTAAATGACAACAACATCAGAACAATAATAGAGGGAATAAATGGTGCAGGTACAGAACCTTCTAATGGAGAGGAAGGCAAGGCATACCAAGTGATAACAGACTGGTTCAAACCTAGGACGATAAGGGTAAATTTCAAGGTAACCACAAAGAAAGTTAACCAACCTGCTCATCATAATAGAGAAGAAAAACATAAAGTCTCAGCAAAAACAAACCCTACGGAAACAAAAGAAATAAAAAAAAAAATCCACAAACAAAAGGAATTCAGCACAGGAGAGTAAGAGGAACAAAAAAAACATCAGTACCACAGAGACTTCCAGGCAACATGGTGCTATGGTCAGAGGCACTACACCATCCCTCTGCAGCAAAGATCAGAAAAGCTAGGTCAAACAAGGTCAGACGTCAATCCTGAAACCCTATGCACCAGATGAGGAGACAGAGAACTCAGCCCAGCACCCAATGGAATGGGAGGCTGACCGAGAAGAGAGAGTGAGGAGAGATGCATGCAGAGGTCCCCTATCAGCTACAACAGGACGAGTCCACCATCTTGGACTCCTGTTGGAGATCAGGGATATGAGAAAGCAGCTTCACGGAGCTTCCAGCAGGAGACAGAACAACCAGTAACCAGCGATATAGGCTTTCCCACCCCCTACTTTCTTCACCCCCTCTTAGCCTCCTCTGCTTCCTGCAACCACAGTCTCTTGGCCAGGAAGCACCCAGGTGTCACTAGGATTCCACCCACCCGCACTGGCCAGCTCCCTGAGTGTCTTTTGTTGGCTGCTGGTGTTGCTTTTTTCTCCTTCTTTAGATTTCTTCCTTACCTCTCACCACCTCTCCCTCCTTTCTCTCAAATACCTGGCTCCATGTGCCATCTTTGCTTCTTCCTGAAAGGCTGTGAGACACCACTTGACACCGTGTCACCACACTGCTGGGATCCCTGGGTTTTTTTTGTTTGTTTACTCTGATTTGTTCTGTGTTGATTTGTTTGTTTGTTTTCTTTTTATTTTCTCGGCTTGGGGGCCCCTTCTAGCCAGGCATTGCTGCCTGGGTTGGAGGCTGCTTCCTTACTCTGTGCAGACCCACATGTACAACCCTGGGAGCATTTCTTTTTTCTTGTTTTTTTTCCTTTTTTTTGGTTTTTGGATTTGTTTTTGTTTCTTTGTTTTGTTTTCTTTTCTCTCTTGTTCCCTTTTTGTCTTCCTTCATTTCCAGTTTCTCAATTTATTCATTTTTTTCTGTTACCCTTTTTCTTTTTTTTTAATTTTTGTTTTTCCTTGTTTCTGGGTGTCTCATCTCCCCACTCCAGTGGCAGGCTCCCTTGGCACTGTTTTTTATTTGTGTGTATCTTTTTGGCCCTTGTTCCTCTCTCCTCTCTCTCATCTTTCCCATACCCGTCTTGGCTCCACACATCACAATCTACTCCCTCCTTCCTGCCTACCTGCACTGTGCGTTGAACATCTCATTCCCAAGCAGCACAGGCATGGCCTACTGGAGCCTGTCCTGCACTGGTTCCCAGTCCGCACTGTTGGCCCTGGTAAGTGCCACAGGCAATCCATCCCAGCAACTCCCTTTCAGCTGGACCTGCCCTGCTGTACCATGCCTGAGTGACTGACCCTGCTCATTGGAGAGGGAGGTGAAAAGTATGGTGCCCACAGACGAGCAAACAATGAGGAACGCACAGCCTGTCTGCTGAGACATAGCCAAATAAAACAAAAAAGCAGGACAAAACAAACAAATCTACAATCAATAAACTAGGAGAGTGACCATTGAGTGCCCCTGTCTTAGGCTGGGTTCTCTAGAGAAGCAAAACCAGTAAAGTGTATAAATATATATATATATATTTATATATATATATATTTTTATATATATATATTTATATATTTATATATATTTATATATATAGAGAGAGAGAGAGAGAAAGAGAGAGATTATATCAAAGAAACAGCTCACATGATTGTAGAGGCTAGAATGTCCCAAGTCCATGGATCAGGGTAGAAGCCCCTCCCAAGTCACACAGCTGCAGAAGCTGGCAAGCGCAAGATTGGAAGACCGGAGAGCAGGGCTCCCACTCACAGGCTGCGCAGATTGACGAAGCCCAGGTTCGGCAGATAAGCTGACAGCTCAAGTCCCAAGAACGGGAGATGAGAAGACAGGAAGCAGCTGCAGGATCCAGAGAAAGCAAAAAGCCAGAACGCCTGCTTATATACAGATGCAGGCCACACCCCCAAGGAGACTCCCTTTCATCTGATTGGCTACTTACAGTATATTCAATCACGGGAGTGATTACATTAAAACACTGAGAATCATGGCCCAGCCTAGTTGACACACAATCTTAACCATCACAGCCCTGAAGACAGCAGACAATGTTAAAACATTTACAAAAGCAGGACACGATGGTTCCAGTGGGTGTCTAAGGTAAAGAACCAGATGACTTTCCAGTAGAGGAAAAGGCACTGGACATAACTGATAGGGAATTCAAATCTCTAATATTCAGAATTATCCAAGAGTTTAAGCAAAGAGCAGACAAAAATGAGAAAAAAATAGACATATTCATGGAAAAGGCAGACAAATTCATGAAATATACAGATTAAAAAAGTGGAAGAATTCAAGAAAATAATACAAGAACAAAAGGCCAAAATAGATCCACAATTAGAAAACATAAAAAAACAACAATTATAAGTCCAAGAGATAAAAAACAAGATTTCGGGGATGGACGGTGTCATAGAAGCGCTGAGGAGCAGGGTTGAAATGATGGAGGATGGGATCAGTGCATTTGAAGACAGACACTTGGATACAACTCTGTTTGAGGCGGAATCAGAGGGAAAAATGAGGAAGAATAGGGAAGCCCTGAGAATTGTGTGGGATACAATCAAAAGCAAAAATCTGTGAGTGATCAGAGTTCCAGAATAGGGGGAGAAAACAGAAAACACAGAGAGGATCATTGAAGAATTCCTGACAGAAAACTTCCCCAATATCATGAAAGATGAAAAGCTGACCATCCAAGAAGCTCAACGACCCCAATATGGGATAGACCCGAAAAGAAAATCACCAAGGCATATTGTAATAACTCTCGCTAAAACCAAAGACAAACAAAGAATCCTGAGAGCAGCTCCAGAAAAACAGAAAGTCACATACAAAGGAGAAACAATAAGACTACGATCAGATTATTCAGCAGGAACTATGCAGGCAAGAAAGCAATGGGAAGACATATATAAAACCTTGAATGAAAAAAAATTGCCAGCCAAGAAAATATATCCTGCAAAACTCTCGTTCAGATATGGTGGTGAAATTAGGTCATTTCCAGATAAACAGAAATTAAGGGACTATGTAAAAACCAAACCAAACTTACAAGAATTATTAAAGGCAGTCTTTCGATTAGAGAACAAACAATATCAGACCACAGGCTGAATATAGGACACAGGATTGTACTTATCCAGATACCAACCTAGGAAATGAACTGTTAAAGACTGTGCAAAACCAAAAGAATTACAACAGGGAACCAGAGAGGTTAACCTGTAAATGACAACAGCAACAGAACAATAAAAGAGGGAATAAAACCTTCTAATGGAGAGGAAGGCAAGGCGATACCAAGTAATAATAGACTGGTACAAATCTAGGAAGATAAGGGTAAATTCCAAGGTAACCACAAAGAAAGTTAACAAACCTACTCATCAAAATAAAGAAGAACAACATAAAGTCTCAGTAAAAAGAAAACCTACACAAACAGAAGAAATGAAAAAAAAATCCACAAACAAAAGGAACTCACCACAGGAGATTAAGAGAAACAAAGAAAACATCAGCACCACACACAAAAAAAAAAAGCACTACAAAACGCAATCCCACTCCTAGGAATATATCCTAGAGAAATAAGAGCCATCCCATGAATAGACATACGCACACCCATATTCATTGCAGCATTGTTCATAGTAGCAAAAAGATGGAAACAACCTAGATGCCCATCAGCGGATGAATGGATGGACGGACTGTGGTCCATACACACAATGGAGTATTATGCAGGGATAAAGAACAATGATGAATCTGTGAAACATCTCACAACATGGATGAAAATGTAGGACATTATGCTGAGTGAAATAAGTCAATCACAAAAGGACAAATATTGTATGAGACCTCTACTTTAAAACTCATGTAAAAGTTTACACACAAAAAGAAACATTTTTTTTTGGTTACAAGGGATCAGAGGGGTGAGGGGGAACTAAATAGACAATAGATAAGTGGTCACTTTGGTGAAGGGTACGACAGCACACAATACTGGGGAAGCCAGCACAACTTGTACAAGGGAAGGTCATGGAATCTTCATAGACACTTCCAAACTCCCTGAAGGACTGAATTGCTGGGCAGAGGGCTGTGGGGACCATGGTCTCGGGGAACATGTAGTTCAATTGGCATAACACAGTTTATAAAGACAATGTTCTACATTCTACCTTGGTGAGTAGTAGCTAGGGTCTTAAAAGCCTGTGAGCAGCCATCTAAGATACTCCACTGGTGTCAAACCTTCGGGAGCAAGATACAAGGAAAAGATTAGTCCAAAGGACTAATGGACCACAGCTACCACAGCCTCCACCAGACTGAGTCCAGTGCAGCTAGATGGTGCCCAGCTACCACCACTGACTGCTCTGACCAGGATTACAATAGAGGGTCCTGGGCAGAGCTGGAAAAGGATGTAACAAAATTCAAATGCACAAAAAAAGACCAGATTTACTGGCCTGACAGACTGGAGAAACCCTGAGAGTATGGTCCCTGGACACCCTATTAGCTCAGTGGTGAAGTCACTCCCGAAGTTCACCATTCAGCTGGAGATTGGACAGCCTCATAAAACAAAATGGGACTAATGAGGCAGAGAAATCCAGGGACAAGGACTAGAAGGCAGGAGTGAACAGGAAAGCTGGTGATAGGGAACCCAAGGTTGACAAAGGACAGTGTTGACATGTTGTGGTTTTGTTAACCATTGTCATAGGGCAGTATGTGTACTAACTGTTTAATGAGAAACTATGTGTTCTGCAAACCTTCATCTAAGGTCCAAAAAAAAAAAAGAATTATCTATGTGAGATCAAATTGACAACAGCAACTGAAAAGATTTGATGGGAAGCCTTAGAGGGCAGTGAGTTTAAGATAACGGTTATGGAATAATTTGGAAAAGGATAGTGAGAATAGCAGCACTACTGGAAGACTATAATAGATGTCACTGAATTGTACATGTAGAAACTTTTGAAATGGTGTAAATTGGCTATGTAAAATTATTAAAAATCGAAGAATGGAAAAAAATATATCAAGCAAACCGGTACCAAAAGAGAGCAAGAGTGGCAATACTAATCTCAGATAAAATAGACTTTAAAACAAACTCCACCATAAAAAAAAAAAGAAGGACACTATATAATGATAAGGGGATGATCCAAAATGAAGACACAACCATAATAAACATCTATCCACCCAAAGACAGGGCTTCAAAATACATAAAGCAAACTCTAACAGCACTGAAAAGAGAAACTGACAGTTCCACAATAATAGTAGAAGGCTTCAACACACCATTCTTGATAAAGGACAGAACATCTAGAAAGAAACTTAACAAAGATGCAGAAGACCTAAAGGGCACAATAGCCAACTTGACCTCATAGACATATATAGAACACTCCACTCAACAGATGCAAAGTATGCATTCTTTTCCAATGCACACAGAATGTTCTCCAGAATAGACCACATCTTAGGCCACAGAGCAATCCTTAACAAAATCGAAAACATTGAGATAATACAAAGTATCTTCTCTGACCACAATGCCGTCAAATTAGAAATTAACAACAGGAAGAGCAAGGAAAAAAAAATTGATTACATGGACACTGACTAACACCCTGCTTACAAACCACTGGGTAATAAAATAAATCAGAGGTGGAATAAAAAAAATTCCTAGAATCAAGAATAAGACCCTCAATGAGTTGGACTGACACAGTGTCTGCACCAACGGGCTCAAATATAGCAATGATTGTGAGGATGGCACAGGACCATGCGATGTTTCTTTCTGTTGTACATAGAGTTGCTAGGAGTCAGAACCAACTCAACAGCACGTAACAACAACATTTTACTACTTTCAACATGATGTTGGAGCCCTGGTGACACAGTGGTTAAGAGCTTGCCTGCTAACCCAAAGGTCAGCAGTTTGAATCCACCAGTCATTCATTGGAAACCTTATGTCACGGTTGTACTCTCTCCTCTAGGGTTACTATGAATCAAAATTGACTCGACAGCAACGGTTTTTTTTCTTTGTTTGAACATGATATTTTTGTTGTTAGGTACACTCAAGTCGATTCCAACACCTTGCAACCCCATGCGACAGAGTAGAACTGCCCCATAGGGTTTTCTAAGCTGTAATGTTTATGGAAATAGACTGCCAGGTCTTTCTCCCACAAAGCAGCTGGGTGGGTGAAACCACCAGTCTTTCGGTTAGCAGCTGTAGGCTTGACCATTCCACTACCAAGGCTCTTCATTAACATGATAGTGTCAAAATATTTAACGCCATGGGAAAATACATAAAACTTATTTATGAAATGATAAAATGTCTTTTAAAGAAACCTACGGTACCTGCACAACAACAGTATAATTAATGAAAATAAAAAGCAGTTGTCTCTCAAAAAAAAAAAACAAAAAAAAAACAAAAGAAACCTAGAATCAAATGAGAATGAAAACACATCATACCAAAACTTTTGGGACACAGCAAAGGCAGTCCTCAGAGGACAATTTATACCAATAGATGCACACATCAAAAAAGACAAAAGGGGGGGAATACATGCACCAAGATTTAGATCTGCATGTAAAATGTATACAAAGTATCTGCTTCTACAGGTCTGACCCCTCCTTTTTTTTCTTTCTTTCTTTCCATTTTCTCTGCTGTGTCAGAATGACCAAGACAGAGCTATCTCTGTTTCTGGCTCCACTGCCAGTGAAGGAGTTTTCATTCAGACTTCCCGAAGAAAGGTGGAGAAGCCTATAAAGACCCAGGAGAAGAGGTCCTTGGAGCCAGATGGGGCATTAGTTCTCTGCCTTTCTCAGCATGGATAAAACCTTTCCTCAAGGATTTTCTGACGTGCCCTGAGGTCCATGTAACTACAAGTTTTTCTCTTTATCTCCTTAAGTGCCACCCTGACCCAAAACCACTGAGAGCTCAAGAATCAAGGCAAAATGGATGCTGCAATGACAGAAGATTTCCAACAAATTCTTCCTACTGAACAGCTGCGCTCTACTCACGCTAGCAATGATTATATGGAGTGGCCTCCGGCCCCCTGTAAGCAGGCCCTCTCCAGCCCTTCCCTTATTGTGCAAACCCACAAATCTGATTGCTCCCTGGCTACCACGCCTACTGCTCTCCCCTGCAGTCTCAGCCAGTGCCATCAATTGCAGCCCTTGCCTCAGCATCTGACCCAATCTAACATAGCCAGCTCAATGTCCCATAGCACCACTGCCTCTGATCAAAGGCTCTTGGCCAGCATTACACCCTCACCTTCAGGCCAGTCCATCATCCGAACCCAGCCTGGAGCAGGGGCCCACCCAAAGGTTGATGGTGCTCTGAAGGGAGAAGCTGAGCAATCTGCAGTGAACCCCAGCAAGCACCTCTTCATCTGTGAGAAGTGTGGGCGCTGCAAGTGTGTCCCTTGCATGGCAGCTCACCCTCTACCCTACTGCTGGCTTTGCAACCAGCGTTGCCTTTGCTCTGCCGAGAGCCTCCTCAATTATGGCACTTGTCTCTGTTGTGTCAAGGGCCTCTTCTACCACTGCTCCACTGATGATGAAGACAACTGCGCCAATGAGCCCTGCTCCTGTGGGCCTAGCTCTTGCTTCGTCTGCTAGGCAGCCATGAGCCTCATCTCCCTCTTCTTACCCTGCCTGTGCTGCTTGCTACCTGCCTACCTGTGGATACCTCCATCTGTGCCAGCAGGGCTATGATACCCTCAGGCAACCAGGCTGCCACTGTAAGAGGCACACTAATAGTGTGTGCATAAAAATCTCTTCTGGTGGTAGTGCACCTTTTCCCAAGGCCCAGGAAAAGTCTGTATGACCTTCTTACATGCTAGATCCAGAGCTGTCTCCTCACTTTTGAAGAGGGGGAGGAGTAATCAACTAGCCAAAGTTAGGGCCTCACCTCTTTTGTTCTTGCAATGTCAGGGAAATGGCCACATACATCCTGGTGTAGGATGCCTTGTTCTTTCTCACGGTATATATCCCACTCCTCTTAAACCTTTTTACACTCTGCCAGCTCAGACCTTACGGCTGTTATGGCAAATTTAGGTGATACATAGGCATGAAGTTTGGACACTGAGGACCCACAGAGCCAGCAATGTGGAGGTTTAGGAGCTCCCCAGTGTAATCCCTTTCAGTGTGGGCTCTGAACATCACTCTGCTTTCCACAGTGCCTTTAGGAGCTTTCTTCTAAGATGGTTTTCACAGGTCAGTGTGGAACAGCATTCAGTGTCCCAGGGAATCTGACCCCTTCTCCCTCTTTACAGCCCTTCTCTTCTTTCTTCCTCTCTCTCTTTCTCCCTTGCTCTTCTTTCATTATCCTTCCCCCTTCATTCCCACTCTACTTTTACTCTTCCTCCTTTTTTCTCTCCCTCCCTTCCCTCTCTTTCAGACTAATCTTTCCTCTGCCTCTATTTCTATTTTTTAATCTATCTTTGTTTCTCTCTGCCTGTCCCTCTTTCTCTAACACTTCCAAAAGTGCTGCTTTTTCCATAGGTGTTTCTTTTGACTCCAAACTTTGCTATGCTATACTATTTACTAATTTTTATTAAGGGAAATGGTTACTGTAATGAACTGATCACTAGCAATAGTCTATATCCTGATATGTGTGTGTACTCACAACCACACTTACCTGTTTGTGATCATATGAAGCAAAATTATCTTACATTTCCAGGTTTAATTAGTTGGAGTTTTACTCCCATTCCCAATAACTACTTGTAGTATTGACAGATTCCACTAGCATGCTGAGTAGGATAGTAAATCAGGATGCTCATAACCTTGTATGTCTGACCCAAGTGCCAAAGGCAGATGTGCTTTATAGCTAAATGAACAAAGCAAAGGATATTAGGGAGGTCTGTTCGCTCTTAGAAGCTAACAGCCCTGAGACTGCACGGCTCAGGTCTTAATAATGGACATAAAAAGTCGTAAAACTTTAGAGCTGGAAGGAATCTTAACTATTAATCTACTTTAATGCCCTTACTTTACAGCTGGGAAAACTGAGGTCTGGAGATAGGAAGGGATGTGCCAAAGGCCACACGCTGAGTTAATAACAGAATTGGGACTGGAAAACAGGCATTCTGAACCCTAGTTCAATGTTCTTTCCCCTATACCACATTGAGTCATGGGACTTTTCTCCTAAGACTCTATTAACAATGACAGAAGGCCATTCTTATCCCATTAATTCTCAGGAATCATGCAAAGTGAGTGCGGTGGTTTTTATGCAGTGCATGGTGGGTAGCTAATTAATGATTAGCTGTCAAGGCTGCCCCCATTGGACATTGGCTCTGTCACCTTGTAGAAGCTCAAGTGTGGAAAAGAAAAGCTGAAAGAAGCCATAACCAAGCTGTATCTTCACCATTGCATATACTCTTTACTGCACATACTGTGCTCACTTCTGGCTTTGTCTACAATGGCAGTTGCCTGAGAACATAATTTCAGCAACAGTGAAAAACTCAGATGAAAGATTTATAATGCAGAGAACTAACTTCTCTTTTAAAAATGTGAACCCCCTTCAATGGGAAAAGGCCTCAAAGGCGATGGCAGGCTCCTAAAGACTGCTGCTAAAAGGCATAATGTACAGTTTTCCTCTGTAAGTGAATCCAAAATTCACTAAGGAATTCAGACATTGAGGGCACTTGCTTGAAATCAGGGTGTTCCAACTTAGTTTAAGACTTCCAGAGTCTAACTTTATATATCATCTCTTTTAAAGTGTGCATGGATGTGTGTTGCAGGGTGGAGAGGTGGGGAGGAGAAGTTATAGTCGTACACAGGGGCAAGAAGAAGGGGACATCCACGTCTTTTTGTTGGATACATACATTGGGAGATAACAAAAGAGAACTACAGAAATATGTGCCACTCAGTCTTTATGGGTTGAGAATCTTCCTGAAGTGTACTCACATTTGGGCTGCACACAGCCCCACACCTTCACTTATACTTCTTCTAGAATTGCTTTGCTCTATTTTTGTATGTATAAATATGTTATGATGATTATTAATAAAGTTAATGATATTTCTTCAAATGGTGCCATATATAAGGTTTGGCTTCTTGGAACATTTATAAACCCAAACCAATACCTGTAACCTCTTAAAAAAAAAATGGACAAAATCAAAACAAAAACTATATAATTGAAGCAAATAAAAAGAGAACAGCAGAAAAAAGCCCACAGCCACTAGAAGGAAGGAAATAGTAAAGATCAGAGCAGAAATAAATGAAATAGAAAATAGAAAAACAGTAGAAAGAATCAACAAAACCAAGAGTTCGTTCATTGAAAGGATCGACAAATCACTGGCCAGACTTACAAAAGAAAAACAGGAGAGGATGCAAATAACCCAAATAAGAAATATAAAGGGGAACATTACAAAGGACCCAACTGAAACAGAAAGGACCATAACAGAGTATTATGAAAAACTATACTCCAAGAAATTTGAAAACCTAGAAAAAATTGATAAATTTCTAGAAACACACTACCTACCCAAACTAACAGAAAGGGATGTGGAAAATGAGCAGACTCATAACAATAGAAGAGATTGAAAAGGTAATAAAAACAACTCCCAATAACAAAAAAGCCCTGGGCAGATGACTTCACTGGAAAATTCTACCAAACATTCAGAGAAGAGATGATACCAGGACTACTCAAACTATTTCAGAACATAGGAAAGGAATTCACACTTCCGAATTCATTCTATGAAGCCAGAATAAAACTGATACAAAAATGAGGCAAAGACGTCACAAAAAAGAAAATTACAGACCAATATCTCTCATGAATATATATGCAAAAATTCTCTACAAAATTCTAGCCAATAGAATACAGCATCATATCAAAAAAAAAAATAATACACCACAACCAAGTAGGATTCATACCAGCTATGAAAGGATGGTTCAACATTAGAAAATCAATCCACCACATAAATAAAAGGAAAGAAAAGAGTAACATGATCATCTCAATTGATGCAGACGAGACATTCAACAAAGTCCAACACCCATACCTGATAAAAACTCACAATAAAAAAGGAAATTTCTCAACATAATAAAGGGTGTCTATGCAAAACCAACGGCCAACATCATTCTTAATGGAGAGAGGCTGAAAACATTCCCCTTGAGAACAGGAACAAGGCAAGGATGCCCTTTATCACCACTACTATTTAACATTGTGCTGGAAGTCCTAGCTAGAGCAATAAGGCAAGAAAAAGAAATAAAGGGCATCCAAATTGGTAATGAAGAAGTCAAACAGTCCCTGTTTGCAGATGATATGATACTGTACATAGAAAACCCAAAAGATGCCACTAGAAAACTATTATAACTAATAGAAAGATTCAGCAGAGTAGTGGGATACAAGATAAACATACAAAAATCAGTTGGATTCCTATACACCAATAAAGAGAACGATGAAAAGGAAATCAGGAAAACAATACCATTTATAATAGCACTCAAAAAATAAAATACTTAGGAATAAATCTAACCAGGGATGTAAAAGACCTATACAAAGAAAACTACAAAACACTATTGCAAGAAACCCAAAGGAATCTAGAAAGATGGGAAAACTTACCATACTCATGGATAGGTAGACTTAATATTGTGAAAATGACAATTCTACCCAAAGCAGTTTAGGAATACAAAGCTAACCCAATCGAAATACCAACAACATTCTTTAAAGAGATGGAAAAACTAATCATTAACTTTATATGGAAAGTGAAGAAGCCTGGTTAAGTAAAGCACTACTGAAGAAGAAGAATAAAGTAGGAGGACTTGCACTACCTGACCTCAGAACCTCCTATAAAGCTACAGTAGTCAAAACAGACTGGTACCGGTACAACGACAGATACATTGACCAATGGAACAAAATTGAGAACCCAGATGTAAATCCATCCAACTATGGTCACCTGATCTTTGACAAGGGCCCAAATTCCATCAAATAGTGAATAGACAGTCTTTTTAACAAATGGGGCTGGCAAAAGTGGATGTCCATCTGGAAAAAAATGAAACAGGATCCATATATCTCACCATATACAAAAACTAATTTAAAATGGATCAAAGCCCTAAATATGAAGCCAAAAACTATAAAATTCATAGAAGAAAAAATAGGATTAAAGCTATAGGCCCTAACAAATGGCATTAACAGGATACAAACCATAACCAACAACACACAAACTCCAGAAGATAAGCTAGATTAACTGGATCTTCTAAAAATTAAACACTTATGCTAATCAAAAGACTTCACCAAAAGAGTAAAGAGAGAATGTACAGACTGGGAAAAAAGTTTTGGACATTACAAGTCAGACAAAGGTCTAATCTCTAAAATCTACAAGAAAATCCAGCACCTCTACAACAAAAAGACAAATAATCCTACTAAAAAAATGGGCAAAGGAAATGAACAGACACTTCACCAAAGAAGACATTCAAATGGCCAACAGACACATGGGGAAATGCTCGGGATCACTAGCCATTAGAGAAATTCAAATTAAAACCACAAAGAGATACCATCTCACCCGGCATTACTGGCACAAATCAAAAACACTGGAAATAACAAATGTTGGAGGGGCTGTGGGGAGATGGGAACTCTTATGCACCACTGGAGGGAATGCAAAACGATGCAACCGTTTTGGAAAATGATATGGTGCTTCCTCAGAAAGCTAGAAATAGACAAACCATTTGATCCAGCAATCCCACTCCTAAGAATATATCCTAGAGAAATAAGAGTCATCATTTGAATAGACATATGCACACCTATGTTCATGGAAGCATTGTTCACAATAGCAAAATGATGGAAACAACCTAGATGCCCATCAACAGATGAATAGATAAACAAACTATGGTACATACACACAATGGAGTATTATGCAATGATAAAGAACAATGATGAATCTGTGAAGCATCTCATAACATGGATGAAACTGGAGGACATTATGCTGAGTGAAATAAGTCAATCACAAAAGGACAAATATTGTATGAGACCACTACTGTAAAAATTAATGCAAAAGTTTACACACAAAAAGAAACAATCTTTGTTGGTTATGAGGGAGGAGAGGGGTGAGGGGGGAAATACTAAATAGACAATAGATAAGTAGTAACTTTGGTGAAGGGTAAGACAGTGCACAATACTGGGGAAGCCAGCATAACTTGTACAAAGGAAGGCCATGGAAGCTCCATAGACACATCCAAACTCCATGAGGGACTGAATTGCTGGGCGGAGGGTTGTGGGGACCATGGTTTACGGGAACATCTAGCTTGATTGACATAACAGAGTTATAGAGAAAATGTTCTACATTCTACCTTGGTGAGTAGTGTCTGGGGTCTTAAAAACCTGTGAGCAGCCATCTAAGATACTCCACTGGTCTCACCCCTGCGGGAGCAATGGAAAATGAAGAAAACAAGATACAAGGAAAAGATTACTCCAAAAGACTAATGGACCACAACTACCACGGCCTCCACCAGACTGAGTCCAGTACAACTAGATGGTGCCCGGCTACCACCACTGACTTCTCTGACCAGGATTACAACAGAGGGTCATGGACAGAGCTGGAGAAAAATGTAGAACAAAATTCTAAATCACAAAAATAGACCAGAATTACTGGCCTGACAGAGACTAGAGAAACCCTGAGAGTATGGACCCTGGACACCATTTTAGCTCAGTAATGAAGTCACTCCTGAGGTTCACCATTCAGCCAAAGATTAGACAGCCCCATAAAACAAAATGAGACTAATGGAGCACAACAGTCCAGGGACATGGACTAGAAGGCAAGAGGGGACAGGAAAGCTGGTAATAGGGAACCCATGGTTGAGAAGGAACAGTGTTGACATATCGTGATGTTGTTAACCATTGTCATAAAACAATATGTATACCAACTGTTTAATGAGAAACTATTTGTTCTGTAAACCTTCATCTAAAGTTCAATTAAAAAAAAAAAAAGAAATTGGAAGGACAACTACCTGGCCAACTGACTGGAAGAGTTCCATATTTGTGCTCATTCCAAGGAAAGGCAACCCAAGAGAATGAGGAAATTATCAATTGCGTTCATATCACACACAAGTAAAATTTTTATAAAGATAATGCAGAAGTCCAGCGATAGGGAACTACCAGAAATTCAAGCTGGATTCAGCAGAAGACTCGGAATGTGGGATATCATTGCTGATGTCAGATGTATCTTAGTTGAAAGCAGAGAGTACCAGAAAGATGTTTACCTGTGTTTTATTGATTATGGAAAGGTGTTCTACTGTGTGGATCATTACAAACTATGGATAACATTGTGAAGAATGGGAATTCCAGAACACTTAACTGCTCATGAGGAACCTGTACATAGACCAAGAAGCAGTCATTCAAACAGAGCAAGGGGATACTGCGTGGTTTAACATCAGGAAATGTGTGCTTTGGGATTGTATCATTTCACCATACTTATTCAGTCTGTATGCTGAGCAAATAAACTGAGAAGCTGGACTGTATGAAGGAAAATGCAGCATCAGGATTGGTGGAAGTCTCATTAACAACCTGCAATATGCAGATGACACGACCTTGCTTGCTGAAAGTGAGAATAGTTGAAGCACCTACTGATGAAGGTCAAAAACTACAGCCTTCAGTATGGATTACACCTCAGCATAAAGAAAACAAAAATCCTCACAACTGGACCAATAAGCAACATCATGGTAAATGGAGAAAATATTGAAGTTGTCAAGGATTTCATTTTACTTGAATCCACATTCAATGCCTATGGAAGCAGCAGTCAAGATATCAAACAACGTATTACTTTGGGAAAAATGTGCTGCAAAATATCTCTTTAAAGTGTTGAAAAGCAAAGGTGTCACAAAGGTGCACCTGACCCAAGCCATGGCATTTTCAATAGCCTCATATGCATGCGAAAGCTGGACAATGAATAAGGAAGACTGAAG
Source organism: Trichechus manatus latirostris (assembly GCF_000243295.1). Lineage (NCBI taxonomy): Eukaryota > Metazoa > Chordata > Mammalia > Sirenia > Trichechidae > Trichechus > Trichechus manatus. The sequence continues at coordinate 10,121,920 of NW_004443987.1, read as the reverse complement.
AATAATTGACACTTTTGAATGGTGGTATTGGCAAAGAATATTGACTATACCATGGACTTGTAAAAGAATGAACAAATCTGTCTTGGAAGAAGTACAGTCAGAGTGCTCCTTTGAAGTGAGAATGGCAAGACTATGTTTCACGTACTTTGGACATATTATCAGAAGAGACCAGTCCCTGGAGAAGGACATCATGCTTGATAAAGTAGAGAGTCAGTGAAAGAGAAGAACACCCTTGATGAGATGTATTAACACAGTGGCTGCAACAATGGGTTCAAACATAGCAATGATTATGAGTATGGCACAAGACCAGACAGTGTTTCATTCTGTTGTACATAGGGTCACCGTGAGTCAGAAATGACTACCGGGCACCTAACAATGACTCCAGAGCCCATGTTCTTAGAAATTGTTCTTTCTTGCCACTAAGATGAGTGTTATTCGGACAGGTGGAAGAGAAGAAGAAAAATATTCTAGGAAAAGAAAAAAAAATTATAAAGATACAGAGGAGGACATGAATAAGTAGTATTCCTTTAAAATCAATAAATGACGGATGTAGAACTAAGGAAAATGTGTGGAGTATTGCCTAAATTTGCATAGGCTGAGCAGGCCATATTATGGAGGTCTTTAAAAGCCAGACAGTGATGTTGAGACTTGATTTAGTAGGAAAAAAGTGGTCAGACGAGAGGAGGGAAATGATGAAATTAGTAATAAGAGATAATTACTTAATATAAGTGTGCAAAATGGGAAAGGAGGGTAAAGGGAAGTGGAATAACAGCTAGGAGATTAGTGCAGCAATTCAGGCATGAGGGATTGATCAACAGAAACAGGATGGTAGCAATGACAAGGGCAGACATATATAGGATAGATTTGTAAAAAAGGACAGCACTAGGTAAACCAGGCTTAGTCAGTACTATATTACCAAGGCTTAGGATAATGCCTTACATATAGTAAGTTCTCAAAAAATCTAGTTGAGAGAAAGAAGGAAAGAAAAGTGTCAAGGTTTCCAATGTCAGTAAGTGAGAGAATGGTGGTGATAATTTAGAGACATACAAGGAAACCTGTTTTGCATGGCAGATTGGGGGCACTAGTGGAAATGATTCATTCGGATCTGCAGTTAGCAAAATTTATCTGATTATAGAACATCTGTGTGGAAGTATCTTAAATGAGAATGAGTAGGTCTTCCTAAGGATATAACATACAGTATTATTTAGAGAAGAAAATGTGACAAAGGACTGAGTCTTGAGAAATAATCTTTGGGGAACAGAAAGTAATAGATTCTGCAAGAAGTGTCAGGCTTTATTCTCTGATCCCTAGTTACTTGATTCTACCTAGAACTAGTGTGGTTGGAGGGAAGGTATTTTGGAACTAATACTTGGAAGTAACTTCAGAATTGTATTTCTTTTCACCTTAAAAGTATCTTTCAAATCCACAGGAAAGATGAAAGAGTAGGTAAAGGCAAGGTTAACATGACCAGCAGTTTCTTACTCTAATTATTCCAAGGAGATTCAGATTGGTCCCTCCAGCAGGCACAAGCAGCACCAGTGTGGGAGGATGAATGTCATGCAGTTGACCTTTCCAAGCCTTGTTTGGGTATGTGTGAGGTATATCATGTGTGTGTGTATGTATGTATGTGTGCACGTTCTACTATCCATGCTGGTATGCCGTTTTTACAGAACTGGAATAATTAAGCACCTGGAAACTTGACTCATTCTAACCCCTAAAATTCAGTCTCTAAGTGGGATTTGAGAAGCTTTTAACCTTTTGACGTGAAGAACAGTCTGGAGATGAGAATATTTCCCCCAAATAACTTAAAAATATACATACCCACAAATAAAAACATTTTTGTGATTGGAGAAAAAAAGTGTTTTCAGTTTTATAGAAGAACAAAGAACAAAGGACTAGGTGAACTGACTCAACTGTTTTGTGAGCAAACTACAAGAAGAGAAACTTGAGTTGTATATTTTATTTATTCTGCACATGTTCTAATGCAAAATTAAAAGGCATTACATACATGGCATTCACTTGGGGAAACTAATACTACTATATCCAATGTCTGCAATTTGAAAAAAAAGGCAATACTGTCCTACAATCAATATTTTTAAACACTGAAAAGAATTACTAAAATGATAGTTCATATAAACTCTTTGGAATAGCAGAGTGACTCAGGTAGTACACAGATACTGAAAAACTAAACTAGCTAAACTAGTACGTATTGAGTACCTATTATATATGTGGAATTATACACTATTTACCTCGTTTTAATTTCCAAAATCCCTTCATGTATGTTTGTCAAGATTTGCCTAAAAGGTCACCTCAAATAAACAAAAGGGAAAAACAAAAACAAAAGGGAAATTTTGAATAAAATGGAAAGGATTGAAAAAGTAGATTTTTCTTTATAAAATACAAATCCATGATTAAATATTTGTGATGTTTGTTTTTCAGTAAGGAATCTTGAATAGCATAGTGGTGATGAGCCTGGGGTTTGCAGTCAGAGAGAGCTGAGTTCAAACCCAGGTGCAAAAACTTACTATCTTTCTGACTTTCAGAAATAATCTTTGGGGAACAGAAAGTAATAGATTCTGTAAGAAGTGTAAGGCTTTTCTCTGATCCCTACTTGTTTGATTCTACCTAGAACTGGTGTGGTTGGAGGGAAGATTTTTTTGGAACGAATACTTCAAAGTAACTTCAGAATTGTACTTATTTTCACCTTAAAAGTATCTTTTAAATCCATAGGAAAGATGAAAAAGTAGGTAAAGTCAAGGTTAATATGACCAGCACTTTCTTACTGTAATTATTCCAGGAAGACTCAGATTGGTCCCTCCAGCAGGCACAAGCAGCACCAGTGTGGGAGGATGAATCTCTCTGAGGCCAAATTTTCTCATCTGTTAAATAAGCACCTCACAGGATTATTGTACAGTTATTAAATTCATTATTTCATTCAACAAATATTTATTGTGCTACTAATATGAGCCAGGTGCTATTAAAAGACAGTGAGAATAAATCAGTTAAGAAAACAAAGTCTTGTCCTCATGGATTTGCATTCTATTTGTGTTGGGGGGGGTAAACTAACAACTAAGTAAATATCAAATATGCTAGATGATGATAAATTCTACAGAGAAAAATAAAGTAGGATCAAAAGATTGAGAGGTGTGTGAGTTGGGTGTGGACGGGATTGCTATTATATATAAGGTGATTAGGGTAATAATTGTCTCCAGTATGGTGACATTTAAATGGAGATTTGAAGGAAATGAGCACCAAACTATGTGCAAATCTGGAAAAGAGCATTCCAGACAGAGAGCACAGCAAACACAATAGACTTGGCATTTTCAAGGAACAGCAAGGAAGCCAGTAAGGAGCAGAGTTCATAGAGGAATTATGGGACGAGGTCAAGTGAACAATGTTGTAACATGATTTGACTTGGATTCTAACCAGATCACCCAGGCTACTATGTTGAAAATAAGCAGAAGGGATCAAGGAGAGAAGTAGGAAGATCTGTAAGAAGGCCACTACAATCACACAAGCAATGGATGACAGCAGCTTAGACAAGGGTAGTAGCAGTGAAGGTGGTGAGAAGTGGTCAGATTCTGATATATATTGAAGATAGAATTAAGAGGATATGTTAATGGATTTGAAGTGGGGTGAAACGGAAAAGAAAGTGTCAAAGATGACTCCAAGATATTTGGCTTGAGCAAAAAGAAAGAGTTCTCATTCACTGAGATGGAGAAAATTATAGAATGAACAAATTTTAGTGTAGAATCCAGGGTTTCGATTTTACATATGTTAGGCTTGAGATGTCCATTAGACATCTAAGAGGAGACGTCAGGAAGGAATTTGGATATATACATCTAATATTCTGGTGTAATGAACAAGAAGGGCTTAAAATTTATAGATATAGTCTTTAAGATCGTTTTTAAGTCATGAGAGTGAATTAGGTCACATAGGAAGTAATTGAGATAGAAATGAAGTCCAAAGTCTTGGGACATATAGTTAAATGAGGAACGGGCATTGGGGCACATCATCAAATGAGAGGAATCAACAAAGGAGACTGAGAAGGAGGAGCAAGTGAGGAGGACAACAATGGGTGTGTGGTGTCCTAGAAGCTAAGTGAAAAATAAGTGCTGTTGATAGATCAAGTAAGATGAGGATAATATTTAACAACATGGAGCTGTTAGTGATCTAGATGAGAGGTGTTTTCAGGGGAGTGGTGAGGAGCAAATGCCTGATTGGAATGAGTTTAAGAGAATAAGTAAAGAGGATTTGGGAATAGTAGGTATAGGGAAATTTTGGGAAGTTTTGCTTTAAAAGGGAGTATAAAAATGCTGAAAGATCTTGTGGGGTTAAGATAAACTATTTTTTAAATATAAGAGTAAATTCAGCATATTTATATACAGATAGACACGATCTAATAGAGGGAAATTAATGATGTAGGAGTGAAAATGGAGAAACAGTGAAATGGGTGGGATAGGATCTATAATCAGAGGACTTGAACTTAAATTGGATCATGATTAGTTTATCCATATCAATAGCCTCTCTAGTTACAATATATGGGCACAGATACACGCAGGTAGATATGGTGCTGGGGGCATGAGCAACTTCTTCTATTATTGCTTCTATTTCTTCAGTGATCAAGGGAGCACGGTCATCAGCTGGGAATGAGGAATATGAAGAAAGTTTTGGAGGTGTGAGAAGAAAACTGTGGGCAATGGTTATCTAGATGTGGGCACATGAATAGACTAGAGAAAGATTGAAGTTCAATACTAAAGAACTATTTCAGGTTAAAGAAAACAGCAGTTGCTGTCAAGTCCATTCCAACTATGGCAACCCCAACCTTCCATGGGATTTTCAATGGTTCATTTTTTAGAAGTGGATCACCAGGCCTATCTTCCAAGGTACCTGTGGCTGGACTCAAACCTCTATCCTTTCAGTTAACAGCCGAGCAAGTTAACTGATTGCACCACCTCTTGTGGTCATAAATTTAAAGTGATACCTGTCAGCATAGATGTGTTTTCCTTCATGATGTTCAGCTATGCCAGGGCAGGCTTAAAGTGTTGGATTTAATTGGATTTTGGGTTTGCCAGGTGTTATGGATTGAATTGTGTCTCCAAAAAGTTTGTGTCAACTTGGCTAGGCCATGATTTTCAGTATTGTGTAGTTGTCCACCATTTTGTAATTTAATGTAATTTTCCTGTGTGTTGTAAATCCTAATCTCTGCTTGTGGTTAATGAGACAACATTAGGTTTTGTTAAAGAAGATTAGGGTGAGATGCAACACCCTTACTCAGGTCATAGCCCTTATCCGATGTAAGGAGCATTTTCCTGGGGTGCGGCATGTATCACCTTTTATTTTACTAAAGATAAAAGGAGCAAGAAGAGAGCAGAGACATAGGGACCTCATGCCACCAAGAAATAAGCGCCGGGAGCAGAGCGTGTCCTTTGGACCTGGGGTCCCTGCACTGAGAAGCACCCAGACCAAGGGAAGATTGATGACAAGTACCTTCCCCCAGAGCTGACACACAGAGAAAGCCTTCCCCTGGAGCTGGTTCCCTGATTTCAAACTTCTAGCCTCCTAAACTGAAAAATAAACTTCTGTTTGATAAAGTCTTCCACTTGTGGTATTTCTGTTACAGCAGCACTGGATAACTAAGACACCAGGTAAACAGGAGGAAGTGAGAAAGAGTGTGCATACAAGAGAGTGGGCCATAGTATCTATTCAGAATAAAGAAGTATGTAAGAACATTAAACAGGTTAGGAGCTGTGAAAAGATGGTGAAATCAACAGATGGTGGTTGAAGAATATTTGGAATTGGAATTGTACAGAGAATGAGCTGGCATAGTACAAATACGTTCCTACTGAAGGCAGCAGAATGGTTGACTTTTAGAGCTGTTGTGAATTTCAACTCCTGAAAGTCGTTATATGAGGGTCAACAGCATGGACCAACACTAAGGCTAGGCAGGGAATGTCTTTTTAATACACAGCAACACACATCCCTACCCCACATTACCCCTGTCCCCGGGAAGGTGCATTTTGGCAGGAGTGGTCAACAGGAGAGGGAATGCAGAAAGGCCTGAGCAACGCACAGACAGATCCTGTGACTGGATCTGAGAAGGCTGTAATGTGTCCTGACTTACTCCACTAATGCCTCACCCTCACATCAGCTGTTGTGGAAGCCTGTGGTGTGATAGGAAAGGCACCAAGTTTAATGGCTCTGAGCTACGTCTTGTCCTCAGCTCTCCACTCATAAATAAGTTTTGCAAAACTTCTACATTTTGAAATGATAAATGTGCAGACTTTGTTTTATTTTGTTGTTAACTTTATGGCTGCCTTTAGCATAATAACAACCTTCTAAAAATGTAAACCACTTCCGAGAATGAATTACTTTCAAGAACCTTGAAGTTCTTCAGAGGGTTTCATTTACTTACTCATAAAGAATATGCCAATTAGAAGTCTAAAAAATCTAATATTTTATAAGGCATTACTTTTGTTAGAGTGATTCCAGTTCCTCTATGTATCTGAGTTAGAATTTATTTTTACTAGTGCATAACTCAGACTCTGCTTCTTTACCAATGAGACAGAGTAAGCAAAGCTTTGTTCCCTAAAAACACATTCCACAACTGAGCACAAGGGATTTGGGTATTATTTGTACCAAGTTGTTCTCCATCAGTAAGATAGCTAAAAGTTTTTTGATGCTATTGACAACTGATAACCCTGAGGTGTTCAGGAAAGATTTGTTCTAAGCTCTCAATTTAAAATCTCAGTTGATTCCTGCAAAAACAGTACCCTGTCAATGAACTTATTTTCCACTTTGAGAATCTGCTCTAGCAAAACAATTTCCTTGCAGGAATAAATTAGGTGCAGGAAAATCTTCCATTATAAATAGATGCATATCAATGTTTATAAAGCCCCCTTGAAATTAAAGTAAAACCTTGCAGGAACAAAAAATTTCAGTTAATGGCTTTATTAAGTATTATTTTCCTCTTTATACAAGTCACATAAAGGAATATGGAAACATTCATAAAATATTAGCCATTACCTTCCCAATAAGATGTATTTCCTGAATATGAAAAGGGAAATTACCAAGATGCATCTAAATATCTGGTATCTTACAATGACAGCATAGTGTGGTAGAAGTAACACTGACCTAGGACTAGACAACCCAGTTCTAGCCCTATCTCTGCCAGTGGTGGATAATCTTAAAGCAAGTTATTTAATGTTCTATGCCAGTTTTCTTATTTGCAAAACAAAGCAGTCATATTAGTTAATTTTACAGTTACCTTGTAGCTGCAACATTCTATGATTATTTTTTAAATTAGTCACGAGGAATACATTTGGATCGTGCTTACATTTACTTCTAGTATTTTTTTTTCCAAATAAGTTGTTGCTTCTTGTAAATATCCTGTTGGATTGTAATTACTTGCTCAATATCTGGCTTCTCCATTGGCTTTTCAGCTCTGTAAGAGCAGAGATATTGTCTAACTAGTTTGGTTTAATACTTTATCATCAGTGTATGACATATAGTGCATTTAATTAAAAAAAATACACACAGTTGCCGTAGAGTCCATTCTGATTCATGGAGAACCCGTGTATTTTACAGTAAAACTGCTCCACAGTGTTTTCAATGGCTGTGACCTTTCAAGGAGCCAGGGTGGTGCAGCGAATAAAGTGTTTAAGTGCTAACCAACAGGTTGTCTGTTTGAACGCACCAGCCAGACCACGGGAGAAAGATGTGGTAGTCTGTTTTTGTAAAAATTCCAAAAAACCAACCAAACAAACAAAAAACCCACTGCTGTCAAGTCGATGTGTCGATTCCTACTCACAGAGTCCCATAGGGTTTCCAAGGTTGTAAATCTCTATGGAAGCAGACTGCCACATCTTTCTCCCACCGAGTGGGTGGTGGGTTCGAACGCCAACCTTTCAATTAGCGGTTGATCATTTTAACCACTACACCACCAGAGCTCCTTCCGTAGAAATTACAGCTGTGAAAACCCTATGGGGCAGTTCTACTCTGTCCTACATGGTCTCTGTGAGTTGGAATCGACTCAACTCCAACAAGTTTTGTTTTGTTTTTGTGACCTTTCAGAAGTAAATTGCCAGGCCTTTCTTTTGAGTTACCTGTAGGTGAATCTGAACCACCACCTTTCAATTAATAGCCAAGCACTTAACCATTTGCACCACTCAGGGACTCCATATAGTACACATATACTTAAATATTTATAGAATGAGTGAAAGGAATTTAAATGCTTTATTTGTTACTGAGATACATTTTTCAATTCACCATGCCTTGGCTTTTTTTTACCCAATGTTTTTAGATATTGGATTAAGCATGTTGTCCCTTTTATCAGGACCCGATATTTCATATAGTCCTACTTTGGTGAAAGAATTTTATTTCATTTATGATCTTTTTACAATTCAAGTTGGATTCAGATCATTGCAAACTTTAACAGCTTCCTGACTAGGCAATTCCAAGAAAAAAAATCTTCTGAAGAAATGAATATGTCTCAAGTGTTGTAAAATTAAAACATGAAGCTAAGCTCACAAGAGAGCAGCATCAGATATTATTAGCCTCTGAAATCATTAGCAAAATGTTCTAGGTCACTAAATACTCAATGACTGTCATCAGGTTAATCCTCCCTATTTCTCACGTACAATTTATTGTTACCAAGAAATGTAAGAACGAGAGTCAAGATAGCATTTATTGTGAAGAATTTATATTTTCAATTAAAAAAGCACTTAGAAGAAAGGACAAAAAACATTATTTTAATTGTTTACAGTTGCTATTCAAAACACCGAAATAGTGCCTCTATACAGGGAGTGGGAGGTATGGTGGATCTTATACATCCTTCGTGGCACATCAACACAGGAGAATTAGACAGGACTAAAATTTCTAATCAAACTGGCTAACCTGTCTACTCAACAATAAAGACCACCAGTTTTGTGACTCGTACATGAGCTGTTCAAAACACAGATGATCAAATAATTTAGTCATATTGACTCAGCCTTGTTTCTGAAATTCTATCTTTTGGAATGAGCCAATGCCTTACAATGACTAGTATTAAATTTTCAAAGTAATATCATGTCCATATTTCTAATAGCATATTAGGGTGTTCTTTTTACATGTAAATCTTAGATTCAACTGGAATTTAATTTGGTCTGAGGAACAACAGGTTAAGAAACTTGTTACCTTACAACAAAGGAACTAAAAATCCTACACATCTGTCATGGTTTGAATTATGTCCCCCAAAAAATGTGTGTATCAATTTGGCTAGGCCATGATTTCTGGTACTGTGTGATTTTCCTGTATGTTGTAAACCTCTCTCCATGATGTTAATGAGGGAGGATGGGTGGCAGTTGTGTTAGTAAGGCAGGACGTGATCTACAAGACTGGATTGTGTCCTGAGGCAATCTCTTGAGATATAAAAGACAGAAGTGAGCAGACAGACAGGGAGACCTCATACCATCAAGAAAGTAGTGCCGGGAGCAGAGCGTGTCCTTTGGACCGGGGTGTCTGTGCCAAGAAGCTCCTAGTCCAGGGGAACACTGATGAGAAGGTCGACAGAAAGAGAAAGCCTTCCCCTGGAGCTGATGCTGTGAATTTGGACTATTAGCCTACTTTGACTGTGAGGAAAAAAACTTCTCTTCATTAAAACCATCCACTTGTGGTATTTCTGTTATGGCAGTACTAGATGACTAAGACAACATCAAAATAAAAAACAAGAAAAATATAATGACGCAGCAAATACAAAATTGAAAACACTGAAAAAGAAGAAAAGAGGATTTCCGTCAAAATGGTACTCTAGGCAGAAGCACCACACTGTCCCTCCACAGAAAAGATCCAAAAAAACTAAGCCAAACAGAGAAAACAGCAATCCTGAAACCCTAAAACATCAAATGAAGAGATAAAGAACTCAGCTAAGCACGAGTGGAGTGAGAAAACTGACAGAGAAAGGAGAGTGAGGAGAGATTCATGCAGAGGTCACCTATCAGCTAACGCTGAGCGGATCCACCATCTTGCACTCCTATCAAAGACCAGCAAATAGGGGGTATGAGAAAGCAGCTTCATGGAGCTTCCAGCGAGAGACAGAACAACTGGTAATTTGTGATATAGGCTTTCTGACCCCCCATCCTTCTTCACCCCCACTCAGCCTCCTGTGCTTCCCATGGAAACAGTCTCTTGTCTGGGAAGCACTGGCTGCTTGGATTCCACCCGCCTGCGGTGCCGGCTCTCTGAGTGCCATTTGCTGGCTGCTGGTGTTGCTTTTTTTCCACTTCTTTTGATTTGTTCCTTACCTCTCACCACCTCCCCCTCCTTTCGCTCAAATACCTGGCTCCCTGTGCCATCTTTGCTTCTTCCTGAGGGGCTGTGGAGCTCCATTCGAGTGTGGAGCTGTTTCCCGATCTGGGCTGCTTTGCTGGTGGGATCCTGGGGCTTTTGTTTGTTTGTTTGTTTTGGGTTGTTTGTTTGTTTTGTTTCCTTTTCTTGAGTTGGGAGGCCGTTCTCGCCAGGAGGTGTTGTGCAGCTTGGAGCCTACCGCCTCGGCTTGCACAGATGCACAGATGAATCCCTGAGGGCATTTCTTTTTTCGTGGGTTTTTTTTTCTGTTTTTTTTTGGGGGGGGCTTTTCTTGATCTTTTTGTAAAATTTGTTTTGTTTTATTTTCCCTTTTTTTCCCTTTTTGTCTTTCTTCATTACTCACTTTCTCATCTATCTATACCTTCCTTCTCTTTCTGCTCCCTAAATACCTGGTGCTGAATAGCTCTACACCTTCTACCCAGGCTGTACAGCAACACCTTAGAACAACTTCCCCCGACCTAACAGCTGCATCGGTGGGATCCTGGGGAGCTTTGCTGTTCTCTTCCCTTTCTGATTTTTATTTATCCATTCTTTTTTTCTTCTTCTTCCCCTTTTTGTTTTTCTCCATTTCATAGTCTCTCATCTCTCCACTCCAAGAGCTAGCTCCCCTAGCACTCTTTTCTGTTTGTAAGTTTTTGTCTCCTGTTCCTCTCTCCTCTCTCCCATATCCATCTTAGCTCCACACATAAAAATCTACCCCCTACATCCTGCCTATCTGCACCATGCGCTTAACATCACACCACAAAGCAGCATAGGCACGGCCTACTGGAACCTACCCTGCAATGATTACTGACCCACCCCGGTGGCTGTAGTAAGCGCCACAAACAACCCTCCCAGTAACTCCTCTTCAGGTAGACCTGCCCTGCTGTACCATATCTGAGCGACTGACCCTGCCAATTGGAGAAGGAGGCAAAAAGTATCATGCCCATAGAGGAGAAAACAACAAAGAACACACAGCCCGCCTGCTCAGACACAGCCAAATAAAAAAAATGATGAAACAAACAACTCTACAAACAATAAATGAGAAAAATAACTACCGAATGCCCCGAAGACAGCAGACAATATCAAAACACTTACAGAAACAGGACAGGATGGTTCCAGTGGGCATCCAAAATAAAACACCAGATGACTTTCCAGTAGAAGAAAAGGAACTAGAACCACCTGACAGGGAATTCAAATCTCTAATAATCAGAATTCTCCAAGAGTTGAAGCAAAAAGCAGACAAAAGTGAGGAAAAAATAGACAAATTCATGGAAAATACAGATAAAAAATTGGAACAATTCAGGAAAATAATGCAGGAACAAAAAGCCAAAATAAATTCACAACTAGAAATTATGCAAAAACAACAATTAGAAATCCAAAAGAAAAACAACAAGATTTCAGAAATGGACTGTGTCATAGAAAGGCTGAGGAGCAGATTTGAAACGTTGGAAGACACGATCAGTGGAATTGAAGACAAACACTTAGATACAACTCCATTGAGGAAAACACAGAAAAAAGAACAAATAAAAATGAAGAGACCCTGAAAGTCATGTAGGATACAATCAAAAGCAAAAATTTGCAAGTGATTGGAGTTCTAGAACAGGGGGAGAAAACAGAAAACCCAGAGAGGATCACTAAAGAACTGCTGACAGAAAACTTCCCAAATATCATGAAAGATGAAAAGCTGGCAATACAAGAAGCTCAACGAACCCCATATATGATAGACCCCAAAAGATAATCACAAGGCATATCATTATCACACTCGCCAAAACCAAAGACAAACAATCCTGAGAGCAGCTCATGAAAAACAAGAAGTTGCATACAGATGAGAAACAATAAGACTAAGCTCAGATTATTTGGCAGAAACCATCCAGACAAGAAGGCAATGGGATGACATATATAAAACCTTGAAAGAAAAAAATTGCCAGCCAAGAATAATATATGCTGCAAAATTCTCATTCAAATATGATGGCGAAATTAGGACATTTCCAGATAAACAGAAATTAAGGGAATACGTAAAAACAAAACCAAAATTACAAGAATTATTAAAGGGAGTTCTTCAATTTGAGAACAAACAACTTCAGCTCACAGGCAGAATCTAGGATGCAGGATCATAGCAGCCAGATTCCAAACTAGGAAATGCACTTTCAAGGACAATCCAAAACCAAAAGAAATACAACAGGGAATCAGAGCAGTTAATCAGTAAATGACAACAACATCA
>NW_004443987.1:10105805-10107663 GCF_000243295.1 Trichechus manatus latirostris | reverse complement strand
AAAGGAAAGAAAAGAATCACGTAATCATCTCAATTGATGCAGAAAAGGCATTTGACAAAGTCCAACACCCATTCCTGATAAAAAATCTCAATAAAATAGGTATAGAAGGGAAATTTATCAACATAATAAAGGGCATCTATGCAAAACCAACGGCCATCATCATTCTTAATGGAGAGAGGCTGAAAACATTCCCCTTGAGAAGAGGAACAAGACAAGGATATCCTTTATCACCACTCCTATTTAACATTGTGCTGGAAGTTTTAGCTAGAGCAATAAGGCAAGAAAAAGAAATAAAGGGCATCCAAATTCGTAATGAAGAAGTGAAACTGACCCTGTTTGCGGATGATAAGATATATACATAGAAAACCCTAAAGACTCCATGAGAAATCTACTGGAACTAACATAAATATTCCGCAGAGTAGCAGAATACAAGATAAACATACAAAAATCAGTTCCATTCCTATACACCAATAAAGCGGATGATGAAAAGGAAATCAGGAGAACGATACCATATATAATGGCTCCTAAAAAAATGAAATACTTAGGAATAAATCTAACCAGGGATGTAAAAGATGTATACAAAGAAAACTACAAAACACTACTGGAAGAAACCCAAAGGGATCTACATAAATGGAAAAACATACCATGCTCAGGGATAGGTAGAGTCAACATTGTGAAAATGACAATTCTACCCTAAGCCATTTAAAATACAATGCAATCCCGATCCAAATACCAACAACATTCTTCAAAGAGATGGAAAAACTAATCATTAACTTTATATGGAAAGGGAAGAAACCCTGAATAAGTGAAGCACTACTGGAGAAGAAGAATAAAGTTGTAGGACTCACACTACCTGACCTCAGAACCTACTATACAGCTAAGGTAGTCAAAAGAGCCTGGTACTGGTACAATGACAGATACATTGACCAATCGAATAGAATAAAGAATCCAGATGTAAATCCATCCACCTACGGTCACCTGATCTTTGACAAAGGCCCAAAGTTCATCAAATGGGGAAAAGATAATCTTTTTAACAAATGGTGCTGGCAAAACTGGATATCCATCAGCAAAAAAATGAAACATGACCCATACCTCACGCCATATACAAAAACTACTTCAAAATTGATCAAAGACATAAATGTACATCCAAAAACTGTAATGTTCATAGAGGAAAAAATAGGACCAATGCTACCGGCCTTGATATAGGGCATTAACATTATACAAACCATAACCATCAACACACAATTCCCAGAAGATAAGCTAGATAACTGGGATCTTCTAAAAATAAAACACTTATGCTCTTCAAAAGACTTCACCAGAAGAGTAAAAAGAGAACCTACAGACTCTGAAAAAAAATTTGGACAGTACAGTTCAGACAAAGGTCTAATCTCCATAATCTACATAAAATCCAACACCTCTACAACAAAAAGACATATAATCCTATTAAAAAATGGGCAAAGGAAATGAACAGACACTTCACTAAAGAATACATTCAAGCGGCCAACAGACACATGAGGAAATGTTCACAATCACTAGCCAGTAGAGAAATGCAAATTAAAACCACAATGTGATACCATCTCACCCCGGCATTACTGGCACAACTCAAAAACACTGGAAATAGAGAATGTTGGAGGGGCTGTGGGGAGATTGGAACTCTTATGCACTGCTGGTGGGAATGCAAAATGATACAACCATTTTGGAAAATGACAGGGCGCTTTCTTAGAAAGCTAGAAATAGATCTACCATACAATCCAGCAATCCACGTCCTAGGAATATATCCTAGAGAAATAAGAGTCGTCACTCGAATAGACATATGCACACCTATGTTCATGGCAGCATTGTTCACAATAGCAAAACG
>NW_004443987.1:10100011-10104470 GCF_000243295.1 Trichechus manatus latirostris | reverse complement strand
AACCAATGTTATAAAACAACATGTGTACTTCTGTTTCATGAGAAACTATTTGTTCTGTAAGCCTTCACCTGAAGTACAATAAAAAAATAAATGAAACAGAAAAAAATGGGCAAAGAATATGAGCATGCACTTCGCCAAAGAAGACATTCAGGCAGCTAACAGACACATGAAGAAATGCTCACGCTTATTAGCCATTAGAGAAATGCAAATCAAAACTACAATGAGATACCATCTCACCCCAACAAGGCTAGCATTAATCCAAATAACACAAAATAATAAATACTGGAGAGGTTGTGGAGAGACTGGAACACTTATACACTGTTGGTGGGAAAGTAAAATGTTAGAACCACTTTGGAAATCGATTTGGCGCTTCCTGAAAAAGCTAGAAATAGAAGTCCCATACTATCCAGCAATCCCACTTCTTGGAATATATCCTAGAGAAACAAGAGTCATCACACGAACGTTCATTGCAGCACTGTTTATGATAGCAAAAAGATGGAAACAACCTAGGTGCCCATCGATGGACGAATGATAAAGAAATTATGGTGTATTCACACAATGGAATACTATGCAATGATGAAGAACAACGACAAATCCATGAAACACCTTATAACATGCAGGAATCTGGAAGGCATTATACTGAGTGAATTTAATCAGTCACAAAAGGACAAATATTATATAAGACCACTATTATAAGAACTCAAGAAAAGGTTTTACACAGAAGAAAACATTCTTTGATGGTTATGCGGGTGGGGAGGGAGGGAGAGGGTTATTCACTAAGTAGATCTTTGACAAAAATTATCTTAGGTGAAGGGAAGGACAACACACAATACAGGGGAATTCAGCACAACTGGACTAAACCAAAGCTAAGAAGTTTCCTGAATACAACCGAACACTTCAAGGGACAGAGTAACAGGGGTGGGTGTCTGGGGGACATCTAGGTCAATTGGCATAACAAAGTTTATTAAGAAAATGTCCTTCATCCTACTTTGGTGAGTGGAGTCTCAGGTCTTAAATGCTAGTGAGCGGCCATCTACGATGCTTTAATTGGTCCAAACCCACCTGGAGTAAAGGAGAATGAAGAACACCAAAGACACAACGAAAGTATTAGCCCAAGAGACAAAAAGGACCTCATAAACTGGAGATTGCATTGGCCTGAGACCAGAAGAACTAGATGGTGCCAGGTTACCACCAAAGACCACCCTGACAGGGAACACAACAGAGAGTCCCTGATGGAATAGGAGAAAAGTGGGGTGCAGTACTCAAATTCTAGTAAAAAAGACCAAACTTAATGATCTGACCGAGAGTGGAGGAATCCCAGAAAGCATGGCCCCTGGACTCTGTCAACCCAGAACTAAAACCATTCGCAAGGCCAACTCTTCAGCCAAAGATTAGACTGGACTTTGGGACATAAAATGATAATTGTGAAGAGTGTGTTTCTTAGCTCAAGCAGATACATGAGACTAAATGGGCAGTTCCTGTCTGGAGGTGAGATGTGAAGACAGAGAGTGTCAGGAGCTGGTTCAATGGCCACAGGAAATCAGGGGTGGAAAGGAGGAGTGTGCTGTCACAGTATAGGGAGAACAATTAGGGTCACATAACAAAGTATGTATAAATTTTTGTATGAGAGACTAACTTGAATTGTAAACTTAAAGTAAAAGAATAAAAAAAAGAAACTAGTTACCTCAATACAATTTATTGAGTAATCTATTTGCATCAGTCAGAATGCTTTCAACTGCAAGTAACAGAAATTCTGATTCAAACTGAGTTAAATGGTTAAGAGCTTGGCTGCTAACCAAAAGATCAGCAGTTTGAATCTACTAGGCTCTCCTTGGAAACCTTGTGGGGCAGTTCTACTCTGTCCTACAGGGTTGCTATAAGTCAGAATTGACTCAACGGCAACGGGTTTGGCTTTAGGTGTATTAACTCATAAAATTGGAAGTCCAGCATTCAGGCCGACTTGAGGATTGGTTCTTCTAGTGGACCCAGTTCCCCTTTATTTTTGCTATCCTACACAGTGTCAGCTTTGTCCTAAGAACAGCTTCTGTCTTTGAGGCAAATTACCTGCAGCAGTTCCAAGCTTCACATCCATGTTCCATATTATCAAGAAGGAAAAAGAAGATGCTTCTGAGAGTCGCACTGTTTAGACTGCCCTAGATTAATATGTTCTCCCCTGAACCAATGACTGTGACTTGGAGAAGGAAAGTACTGAGTGGTCAATCAGCATCTACATTTGGAGTTGACAGTGGGGACAGATGCCCTAAAAGCACATTGGTTGCATGGGGAAGGAGTCAATAGAACAACAAAAATCTGGGTACTGTTAGAAAAGTTGAAGAGGGGGATAAGCAAATGTTCAACATTCTTTCCCCACCAACTAGAAAAGGCACTTTCTATTCCATTCCATTTGTTTGTTTGGCTCTTTCTTTCTCCTGCTCACAACAACCCCATGTGTGTCAGAGTAGAGCCATGCTCCACAGGGTTTTTAATGGCTAATTTTTTGGAAGTATATCATCAAGCCTTTCTTTCAAGGTGCCTCTGGGTGGACTTGAACCTCCAATCTCTTCATTAGTAACCGAGCGTATTAAGCATTCATACCACACACGGAATCCAGTACTTTGCCAGTGCATTCTGTATTAATTAATGTTTTATTATATTTTCATATGTAGTAGATCAGTCCTTCCCTATTAGTCTTCTTTTTCAGAATTTGACTTGCTATTCTCACATTCCTTTTTCGAGAAACACTTTGGAATTATTTCTTTAGAATATTTTTTTTAAATGTCATTGGATTTTGTTGAAGATTACACTGGATTGTGGATTAATTAAAAAGAATTCATGTACTTAAAATAATGTCTATTTTATCCAAGGAAGCATGCATATCTTTACATTTAGGTCTTTTAAAAAAATATCCATAGATAGGTTTTAAAGTTTTCCTCATATAGGTCCAGCATATTTCCTGTTGAGTATATTCCTAAATATTTTGTTTTTTTGATTTTTATGTTATCTTCTTTCATTATATATTAACTGACTATTGGTATTTAAAGAATAGGTATTGATTTGTGTATATTAATTTTACTCTTGGACATTTCTGAAACCTCTTATTGTTTCCAATAGTTTTTGAAATTGATTTTCTTGGATTTTCCTAATATAAAATCATAGCATCTGCATAGAATAGTCATTTATAAAATTTCATTCCTCTAGCTGATTGATTTGGGTATTACTTTAGTACTTACAGAATAAATTATTAAAGGAATACCTTATTTTTAAAAACTAGCATCTTTTTCTACATATGAGTCAAAAGCAACTTCACATTTACTTTATTAGTAACTTTCACAGAGTGTTGATGTACATTTTATTTTTCATCATTCTGTGAAATTTGCTATTTGAAATGTAAGTTTAAGGCAAAATTTAGTGCAGTGAATTTCAAACTTCAGGGTGCATCAGAATTGATTTAGGACTTATTAAAATTCACATTCTTGGTTCTACTCACAGAGATTCTATTCAGTAGGCACAGATAATTTTAAATAATACTGAATATATCAAGTGGCCTTTTCTATTTCTTACTTGAATTTAAACATTTCGTTCTTTTACTCTTAAAAATTATGTAGTTCTTGTTTATGTATACAGGTGTAAATTGGAAAGTCACAGGAATTTTGCATTAATATTAATGTATTAGATTGCCTGGAATTTATCTTTGTATATTATTCTTGTCAGATTTTTTTTTTTTTTACTTTTTTTGTTGTACTTCAGGTGAAGGTATACAGAACGAATAGTTTCTCATTGTAACACTCAGTACACATATTATTTTATGACATTGGTTAACAACCCCACGACATGTCAAATCTCTCACTTCTCGACCTTTTTTTTTTTTTTGGTGAAAATATACATGGCCAAAGATACACCATTTCAAAAATTTCCACATGCACAGTTCAGTGACATTGACTACGCTATTCCAGCTATGCTACCATTCTCACTTTAGATGAAGGTTTACATAACAAAATAGTTTCTCATTAAACAGTTAGTACACATGTTTCCCTATGACAATGGTTAACAACACCTCTACATGTCAACACTGTCGTTACTCAACCTTGGGTTCCCTATCACCAGCTTTCCTGCCCCATTCTGCCTTCTAGTCCTTGTCCCTGGACTGCTGTGACCCATTAGTCCTGTTTTGTTTTATGGGGCTGTCCAATCCCCGGCTGAACGGTAAACCTCGGAAGTGACTTCACCACTGAGCTAAAAGCGTGTCTGGGGGCCATACTCTCAGGGTTTCTCCAGTCTCTTTCAGGCCAGTAAGTCTGGTCTTTTTTCTGTGTGTCAGACTTTTGTTTTACATCCTTCTCCAACTCTGTCCAGAACCCTTTGTTGTGATCCTGGTCAGAGCAGTCAGTGGTGGTAGCCGGGCACCATCTAGCTGTACTGGACTCAGTCCAGTGGAGGCCTTGGTAGCTGTGGACAATTA
>NW_004443987.1:10074846-10099191 GCF_000243295.1 Trichechus manatus latirostris | reverse complement strand
GCATAAGAGTTCCAATCTCCCCGCAGCCCCTCCAACATTTGTTATTTCCAGTGTTTTTGATTTGCGCCAGTAATGCTAAGGTGAGATGGTATCTCATTGTAGTTTTAATTTACATTTCTCTAATGGCTAGTGATTGTGAACATTTCCTCACGTGTCTGTTGGCCACTTGGATGTCTTCTTTGGTGAAGGGTCTGTTCACTTCCTTTGCCCATGTTTAATAGGATTATATATCTTTTTGTTGTAGAGGTGTTGGATTTTCTTGTAGATTATGGAGATTAGAGCTTTGCATGACCTGAAGTGTCCAAAAATTTTTTCCCAGTCTGTAGGTTCTCTTTACTTTTTTGGTGAAGTCTTTAGAAGAGCATAGGTGTTTGATTTTTAGAAGATCCCAGATACCTAGTTTATCTTCCGGGGTTTGTGTGTTGATAGTTATGGATTGTATCCTGTTAATGCCTTGTATTAGGGCCTGTAGCGTTGGTCCTATTTTTTCTTCTATGAACTTTATAGTTTTTGGTTGTATATTTAGGTCTTTGATCCATTTTGAATTAGTTTTTGTGGATGGTGTGACGTATGGGATCTGTTTCATTTTTTTGCAGACGGATATCCAGTTTTTCAGCACCATTTGTTAGAAGGACTGTCTTTTCCCCATTTGATGGACTTTGGGACCATGTCGAAGATCAGGTGACCGTAGGTGGACGGATTTACATCTGGGTTCTCAATTCTGTTCCATTGGTCAGTCTATCTGTCGTTGTACCAGTACCAGGCTGTTTTCACTACCATAACTGTATAGTAGGTTCTGAGGTCAGGTAGTGTGAGTCCTACAACTTTATTCTTCTTCTTCAATTGTGCTTTACTTATTCAGGGCTTCTTCCCTTTCCATGTAAAGTTAATGATTAGTTTTCCATCTCTTTGAAAAATGTTGTTGGTATTTGGAATGGGATTGCATTTCATTTGTAAATGGCTTTGGGTAGAATTGTTATTTTCACAATGTTGCGTTTACCTATTCGTGAGCATGGTATGTTTTTACATTTATGTTGTTCCCTTTGGGTTTCTTGCAGTAGTGTTTAGTAGTTTTCTTTGTATAGGTCATTTACATCCCTAGTTAGATTTATTCCTAAGTATTTATTTTTAGGGGCTATTATAAATGGTATTGTTTTCCTGATTTCCTTTTAATCTTTCTTTTTATTGGTGTATGGTAATCCAACTGATTTTTCTATGTTTATCTTACATCCTGCTACTCTGCTGACCCTTTCTATTAGTTCCAGTAGACATGTCATGGAGTATTTAAGGTTTTCTATGTATAGTATGATATCATGCACAAACAGGGACAGTTTAACTTCTTCATTACCAATTTGGATGCCCTTTATTTCTTTCTCTTGCCTTATTGCTCTAGATAGAACTTCCAGCACAATGTTAAATAGGGGTGGTGATAAAGGGCATCCTTGTCTTGTTCCTGTTTTCAAGGGGAATGTTTTCAGCCTCTCTCCATTAAGAATGATGTTGGCCGTTGGTTTTGCATAGATGCCCTTTATTATGTTGAGAAATTTCCCTTCTATACCTATTTGATTGAGAGCTTTTATCAGGAATGGGTGTTGGACTTTGTCAAATGCCTTTTCTGCGTCAATTGAGATGATCATGTGATTCTTTTCTTTCCTTTTATTTATGTGGTGGATTACATTGATTGATTTTCTAATGCTGAACCATCCTTGCATAGCTGGTAAGAATCATACGTTGTCATGGTCTGTTATTTTTTTGATATGATGCTGAATTCTATTGGCTAGAATTTTGTTGAGAATTTTTGTGTCAATATTCATGAGAGATATTGGTCTGTAATTTTCTTTTTTGGTGGCATCTTTGCCTGGTTTTGCTATCAGCATTATGCTGGATTCATAGAATAAATTTGGAAGTATTTCTTCCTTTTCTCTGCTGTGAAATAGCTTGAGTAGTACTGGTAGATGCTCTTCTCTGAATGTTCTGTAGAATTCTCCAGTGACGCCACCTGGGCCAGGGCTTTTTTTGGTTGGGAGGTTTTTTTTTTACCTTTTCAATCTCTTCTCTTGTTATGGGTCTGTTCAGATTTTCAACATCACTTTGTTGTAGTTTTGGTAGGTAGTTTGTTTCTAGAAATTTATCCATTTCCTCTCAGTTTTCAAACTTGTTGGAGTATAGTTTTTCATAATATTCCATTATGATGCTTTTTATTTCATATTGGTCTGTTGTAATGTCACCCATTTCATTTCATAGTTGGGTTATTTGCATCCTCTTCTGTTTTTGTTTTGTCAGTCTGGCCAGTGGTTTGTTGATTTAGTTGATTCTTTCAAAGAACCAACTTTTGGTTTTGTTGATTCTTTCTATTGTTTTTCGATTCTCTATTTCATTTATTTCTGCTCTGATGTTTGTTATTTCCTTTCTTCTGCTGGTTATGGGCTTTTTTTGCTCCTCTCTTTCTATTTGTTTTAGTTGTGTAGTTAATGTTTCGATTTTATCCCTTTCTTCTTTTTTGATGTGTGCATCTATTGCTATAAATTGTCCTCTGAGGACTTCCTTTGCTGTACCCAAAAGTTTTGGTATGATGTCTTTTCATTCTCGTTTGATTCTTGGAATTTTTTGATTCCATTTCTAATTTCTACTATTACCCATTGGTTTGCAAGCAGAGTCTTATTCAGTTTCCACGTAATTGTTTTTTTTCCTTGCTCTTTCTGTTGTTAATTTTTACTTTGATCACATTGTGGTCAGAGAAGATAGTTTGTATAATCTCAAAGTTTTGGCTCTTGTTGAGGATTGCTCTGTGGCCTAAGATGTGGTCTATTCTGGAGAACGTTCCATGTGCATTGGAAAAGAATGTGTACTTTGCAGGTGTTGGATGGAGAGTTCTATATGTCTATGATGTCATGTTGGCTGGTTGTGCCCTTTAGGTCTTCTGTATCTTTGCTGAGTTTGTTTTTAGTTGTTCTGTCCTTTACTGAGAGTGGTATGTTGAAGTCTCCTACTATTACTGTGGAACTGTCAATTTCTCTTTTCAGTGTTGCTGGAGCTTGTTTTATGTATTTTGGAGTCCTGTCATTGGGTGCGTAGATGTTTATTATGGTTATGTCTTCATGATGGATCATCCCCTTAAGGATTATATAGTGTCCTTCTTTGTCTTTTATGGTGGATTTTGTTTTAAAGTCTATTTTATCTGAGATTAGTATTGCACTACTGCTCTTTTCTGGTAGTTGTTTGCTTGATATATTTTTCCACCCTTTGATTTTTAATAAATTCATGTCTTTGTTTCTAAGGTGTGTCTCTTGCAGACAGCATATTGATGGATCCTGTTTTTTTTAACCATTCTGTCACTCTCCGTTTCTTTATGGGTGCAGTGAGTCCATTTACTTTCAGTGTAATTACTGATAGATGTGAGTTTATTGCTGTCAGTTTGTAGTGCTTTTTTTTTGTGGTGCTGAAATTTTCTTTGTTCTTTTTACTCTCTTGTGCTGAATTCCTTTTGTTTGTGGATTTTTTAAATTTCTTTTGTTTTTGTAGATTTTGTTTTTAGTGATACTTTATATTTTTCCTCTTTATTTTCATGAGTAGGTTTGTTAACTTTCTTTGTGGTTACCATGAAAGTTACCCTTATCTTTCTAAGTTCGAAGCAGTCTATTATTACTTGGTATTGCCTTGCCTTCCTCTCCATTAGAAGGTTCTCTACATACACCGTTTATTCCCTCTTTTATTGTTCTGATGTTTTTGTCATTTTCAGATTAACTGCTCTGATTCCCTGTTGTATTTCTTTTGGTTTTGGATAGTCCTTGAGATTTCATTTCCTAGATTGGTATCTGGCTGGTATGATCCTTCATCCTAGATTCAGCATGTGAGCTGAAGTTGTTTGTTCTCAGATTGAAGGACTCCCTTTAATAATTCTTGTAATTTTTGTTTGGTTTTTATATATTCCCTTAATTTCTGTTTATCTGGAAATGTCCTAATTTCACCATCATATTTGAACAAGAGTTTTGCAAGATATATTATTCTCAGCTGGCAAGTGTTTTATTTCAAGGTTTTATATATGTCATCCCATTGCCTTCTTGTCTGCGTGGTTTCTGCCAGATAATCTGTGCTTCGTCTCAGTGTTTCTCCTCTGTATGTGACTTCTTGTTTTTCATGAGCTGCTCTCAGGATTCTTTGTTTGTCTTTGGTTTTTGCAAGTGTGATTATGATATGTCTTGTTTTTCTTTTGGGGTCTATCCTATATGGGGTTCATTGAGCTTCTTGGATGGCCAGCTTTTCATCTTTCATGATATTGGGGAAGTTTTCTGTCAGCAGTTCTTCAATGATACTCTCTGTGTTTTCTGTTTTCTCTGCCTGTTCTGGAATGCTGATCACTCAAATTTTTTTTCTCTTGATTGTATCCCACATAATTCTCAGGGTCTCTTCTTTTCTCTTTTTTCTTTTGTCTGAGTTTTCCTTGAACAGATTTGTACCCATGTGTTTCTCCTCAATCCCACTGATCCTATGTTTCACCCTTTCAAATCTGCTCCTCAGCCCTTCTATGATGCTGTGTGTTTCTGAAATCTTGTTGTTTATCTTTGGGATTTCTAATTGTTGTTTTTGTATAATTTCTAGTTGTGAATTTATTTTGGCATTTTGTTCCTGCATTATTATCCTGAATTCTTCCATTTTTTTGGCTGTATTTTCCTTGAATTTGTCTGCCTTTTTTCATGAATTTGTCTATTTTTTCCTCATTTTTGTCTGCTTTTTGCTTCAACTCTTGGAGAGTTCTGAGTATTAGAGATTTGAATTCCCTATCAGGTAGTTCTAGTGCCTTTTCTTCCACTGGAAGGTCGTCTGGTGTTTTATTTTGGACGCCTACTGGAACCATCCTGTCCTGTTTTTGTAAATGTTTTGATATTGTCTGCTGCCTTCGGGGCATTCAGTAGTTATTTTTCTTGTTTATTGATTGTAGATTTGTTTGTTTCATCCTTTTGTTTAATTTGGCCATGTCTGAGCAGGCAGGCTTTGTGTTCTTTATTGTTTGCTCATTTGTGGGCACTGTACTTTTTGCTTCCTTCTCCATCTGGCAGGGTCAGTCACTCAGATACGGTACAGGAGGGCATGGCTAGCTGAAGAAGAGTTGCTGGGATGGGTTTTTGTGGCACTTACTACAGCCACCAGGGTGGGTCAGTAATCACTGCAGGGAAGGTTCTGGTATGCCATTCCTGTGCTGCTTGGTGTTGTGTTGTTAAGCGCACAGTGCAGGTAGGCAGGATGGAGGGGGGAGATTGTGATGTGTGGAGCTAAGATAGATATGGGAGAGAGGAGAGAGGAACAGATGCCAAAAACATACAAACAAACAAAAAAGAGTGCTAGAGGAGTTTGCTGTTGGAGTGGAGAGATGAGAGACTATGAAATGGAGAAATTCAAAAGGGGAAGAAGAAGAGAAAATAAAATAAAATAATGAATAAATAAAAATTAGAAAGAAAAAAGAACAGCAAATCTCCCAGGGATCCCACCGGTGTGGCTACGAGCTCTGGGGAAGTTGTTCCCAGGTGCTGAGGTACAGCCTGGCTAGAAGGCGTAGAGGTATTTGGAGTCAGGTATTCAGGGTACAGGAAGAGGAGGAAGGTATAGAGTGACAAGAATCTGAGTAATGAAGAAAGACTAAAAGCAAAAAAGAGGGAAAAGAAAACCAAACAAATTAAAAAAAGAACAAGAAAAGCCCCCCCCCCAAAAAACAGAAAAAAAAAATAACCCACGAGAAAAGAAATGCCGTCAGGGATACCTCTGCGTGTCTGCACAAGCTGAGGGGGTAGGTCCCAAGCCGCATAGCACTGCCTGGCCAGAAAAGGCTCCCAATTCGAGAAAAGAAAACAAACAAACAAACAATTCAAAGCAAACAAACAAAGTCCCATGATCCTACCAGCATGGCAGCAGAGACAGGGAAGCAGTTCCACACTCTAATGGAGCTCTGCAGCCCCTCAAGAAGAAGCAAAGATGGCCCACAGAGCCAGGTGTTTGAGCGAAAGGAGGGGGAGGTGGTGAGAGGTAAGGAAAAATCAAAAGAAGTGGAAAAAGCAACACCAGCAGCCAACAAATGGCACTCAGGGGGTCGGCCAGTGCGGGCAGGTAGAATCCAAGCAGCCGGTGCTTCCTGGCCAAGAGACTGTGGCCACGGGAAGCAGAGGAGGCCGAGTGAGGGTGAAGAAGGGTGGGGGGTGGGAAAGCATATATCACCAGTTACCTGTTGTTCTGTCCTTGCTGGAGCCTCCATGAAGCTGCTTTCTTGTACCCCTTATTTGCTGGTCTATGATAGGAGTCCAAGGTGGTGGATCCACGCTGCATTAGCTGATAGGAGATCTCTGCATGAATCTCTCCTCCCTCTCCTTTATCTGTCAGTTTCTCACTCTGTTTGGTGCTTGGCTGAGTTATTTATCTCTTCATTTGATGTTTTAGGGTTTCAGGATTGCTGTTTTCTCTGTTTGGCTTAGTTTTTTGGATCTTTGCCGTGGAGGGACGGCATGGTGCTTCTGCCTAGAGAACCATGTTGCTGGAAGTCCCCTCTGGTCAGATTTTAACACTAGTGAAATGGAAATAAAAATTGAAAAGTTTCTGTTATGGATTGAATTGTGTCCTCCAAAAATATGTGTTGTAAATCCTAACCCCCATAGCTGTGGTGGAGCTCTGGTGGCATAATGGTTAGCAGCTTGGATACTAACCAAAAGTTGGGCAGTTTGAACCCCCCAGCTTCTCCTTGGAACCCCTTTGGGGCAGTTCTACTGTGTCCTATAGGGTTACTATGAGTTGAAATTGACTTGAAGGCAACGGGTTTGGTTCCGGTTTTTGGTTTGTATGCCTTTGGTGATTATCCCATTTGAGGATAGGTTTTCTTTGTTATGTTAATTAGGCAGTGTTAATGTAGGGTGTATATTAAATCAATCTCTTTTGAGGTATAAAAGAGCAGATTAATTAAGCAAGCAAGCAAGCAAGCAGAGATGGGGGAAGATCTTGAAGATCTCAAAAGAACCTAGGAAGAGAGGCTGAATAGAGACAAGGACCTTCTCCCAGAGCCAACAGAGAAAGTCTTCCCCTAGAGCCTTTGCCCTAAATTCAGAGGAGCCCTGATTGCACAGTGGTTAAAGCACTTGTCTGCTAACTGGAACCCACCAGCTGCTCCAAGGGAGAAAGATGTGACAGTCTGCCTCCATAAAGATTACAGCCTTGGAAACCTTATAGGGCAGTTCTACTGTGTCCTACATGGTCCCTATGAGTTCGAATTGACTTGGTGGCAGTGGGTAGCCTCTTAAACTGTGAGAAAATAAATTTCTCTTTGTTAAAGCCACCTACTTGTCATATTTCTTTTATAGCAGCATAAGTTAACTAAGACAGTTTCCTTCCGTTTTATACTGTGGAATACTTTATAATCTCAGAATTAGCTTTTCCTTAAAGATTTTAAGAATTCACTATTAAGCCATCTACTCTTAGATGTTTTTAAGGAGTAAAATATTGACCAATTCCTTAACATTTCCCATTGTTATTATCCTATTTAACTTTTGTACATCAACTTAATCCACTTTTGTGATTCATGTTTACCTAGAAAAAAATGTAATTTCTTTCAGTTTTTAAATGTACCAGCATAGAGTTTTGTGACTTACTCTCATATATTTACTTTCTGTGTATCTGTGGTTGTTCCCACTTTCTCATTTCTAATTTTCTGAATTAGCATTATCTGCCTTTTTTATTAAGTTATTTACTGCTTTGTTTATTCCCAACAAGCATCTTTTTTTAAAATTATTATTGTGCTTAAGGTGAAAGTTTAAAGTTCATGTTAAATTTCTCATACAAAAATTTATACACGTATTGTTTTGCAATCCCCACAATGTGACAGTACACTCCCCCTTTCCACCCCGGGTTCCCTGTGTTCATTTGACCAGTTCCAGTCCCTTCTTGCCTTCTCATCCTGCTTTTGGACAGGAGCTGCCCATTTGGTCTCCTATATCTGATTGAACTAAGAAGCACATTCCTCAAGTGTATTGTTTTTTGTTTTATAGTCCTGTCTAATCTTTGTCTGAAGAGTGGGCTTTGGGAATGTTTTCCATTCTGCGTTAACAGTGTTTCCAGGGGCCATAGTTTCAGGGGTTCCTCCAGTCTCTTGCAGACCATTAACTCTGGTCTTTTTGGATTTGAGTTCTTTTCTACATTTTTCTCCTGATCTGTCTGGAATTCTCTGTCGTGTTCCCTGTCAGGGCGGTGATTGATAGATTGATAGTAGCCGGGTACCATCTAGTTCTTCTGGTTGCAGGCCGGTGGAGTTTCTGGTTCATTTGGTCCTTTAGTCCTTTGGGCTAATATTTTCTTTGTGTATTTGGTTTTCTTCATTCTCCTTTGCTCCAAGTTGGGTGGGATCAATTGATGGATCTTAGATGGCTGCTCCCAAGCTTTTAAGACCCCAGAGACCACTCACCAAAGTGGGATGTAGAATACTTTCTTAATAAATTTTGTTAGGGCAATTGACTTAGATGCCCCTGAAACTGTGGTCTCGGGACCTAGCCCCGGCTACTCTGTCCCTCAAAGTTTTTGGATGTGTCCAAGAAACCTCTTAGTCTTTCCTTTGGTCCAGTTGTGCTGACTTCCCCTGTATTGTGTATTGTCTTTCCCTTCACCGAAGCTGATCCTTGTCTACTGTCTAGTTAGTGATTTCCCCTCCATCTCCTTCCCCACAGTTCAAACCATCAAATAATGCTTTGTTCTGTTTAAACGTTTTCTTGAATTCTTATAATAGTGGTCTCATACAATATTTGTCCTTTGTGACTTACTTATTTCACTCAGCATAATACCTTTCAGATTCATCCACATTGTGAGATGTTTTGCAGATTCATCATTGTTCTTTATCATTGCATAATATTCAATTGTGTGTATGTACCATAATTTGTTTATCCATTCATCTGTTGATGGGCACCTAGGTTGTTTCCATCTTTTTGCTAATGTGAATAGTGCTGCAATGAACATGGGTGTGCATATGTCCATTCATGAGACAGCTCTTATTTCTCTTGGGTATACTCCTAGGAGTGGGATTGCTGTATTTAGAAATATGGTAAATATGGTATTTCTATTTCCAGCTTTTTAAGGAAGCATCATACCATTTTCCGAAGTGATTGTACCATTTTACATTCCACCAGCAATGCATAAGAGTTCCAATCTCTCCACAACCTTTCGAACATTTGCTACTTTGTGTTTTTTGGATTAGTGTTGGGATGAGATGGTATCTCATTGTAGTTTTGATTTGCATTTCTCTAGTGACTAATGATCTTGAGCATTTCCTCATGTGTCTGTTAGCTGCCTGAATGTCTTCTTTTGTGAAATGTCTGTTCATATTCTTTGCCCATTTTTAAAATTGGATTATTTGTCCTTTTGCTGTAGAGGTGTTGCAGTATCTTGTATATTTTAGAGACTAAACCCTTATCCGATGTGTCATAGACAAACATTTTTTCTCAGTCTGTAGGTTCTCTTTTTACTCTTTTGGTGAAGTATTTTGATGAGTATAAGTGTATGATTTTTAGGAGCTCCTAGTTATCTAGTTTCTCTTCTGGTGTTTGTGCATTGTTAGTTATGGTTTGAATAATATTTATGCCATGTATTAGGGCTCCTGGCATTGTCCCTATTTTTTCTTCCATGATTTTTACTATTTTAGATGTTATATTTAGGTCTTTGATGGATTTTGAGTTAGTTTTGTGTATGGTGTGAGGTGTGGGTCCTGTTTCATTTTTTTACAGTTATGCCAGCACCATTTGTTAAAGAGGCTGTCTTTTCCCCAGTTAACAGACTTTGGTCCTTTGTCTAATATCAGCTGCACATAGATGGATGGATTTACACTTGGGTTCTCAATTCTGTTCCACTGGTCTATGTGTCTGTTGTTGTACCAGTACCAGGCTGTTTTGAGTATCGTGGGGGTATAATAGGTTCTGAATCAGGTAGTGTGAGGCCTCCCACTTTGTTCTTCTTCTTCAGTAATGCTTTACTCCTCTGGAGCCTCTTGCCTTTCCATATGAAGTTCGTGATTTCTTTCTCCATCTCATTAAAAAATACCATTGGAATTTGGATCGGGATTGCATTGTTATCTGTAGATCACTTCGGATAGAATTAACATTTTCACAGTGTTGAGTCTTTCTATCCTTGAGCAATGTATGTTTTTCCACGTATGTAGCTCTCTTTTGGTTTCTTGCAGTAGTGTTTTGTAATTTTCTTTGTATAGGTCTTTTACATTTCTGGTTAGATTTATTCCTAAGTGCTTTATCTTCTTGGGGGTTACTGTAAATAGTATTGATTTGATGATTTCCTTTTTGAAGTTCTCTTTGTTGGTGTAGAGGAATCCAACTGATTTTTGTATGTTTATGTTGTATTCAGATACTTTGCTGAAGTCTTCTATTAGTTCCAGTAGTTTTCTTGTGGATTCTTTGGGGTTTTCTGTGTATAATAAGACCATATCATGTGCAAATAATACTGTTACTTCTTCCTTACCAATTTAGATGCCATTTATTTCCTCTTCTTGCCTTATTACCCTGGGTAGGACCTCCAGCACAACGTTGAATAAGAGTGGTGATAGAGGGCATCCTTGTCTGGTTCCCATTCTCAAGGGGAATGCTTGCAGACTCTCTCCATTTAGGATAATGTTGGCTGTTGGCTTTGTATAAATGCCCTTAATTATGTCAAGGAATTTCCATTCTCTTCCTATTTTGCTAAAAGTTTTTATCAGGAATGGATGTTGGACTTTGTCAAATGCCTCTTCTGCATCAGTTGATAAGATCATGTGGTTCTTAACTTTTATTTTATTTATGTGATGGATTACGTTGACTGATTTTCTAATGTTGAACCATCCCTGCTTACCTGGTATGAATCCCACTTGGTCATGATGAAATTTTTTTTTTTTTTTTTGATATGCTGTTCAATCCTATTGGCTAGAATTTGTTGAGGATTTTTGCATCTCTGTTCATGAGGTATATTGGTCTATAATTTTCTTTTTTGTGGTGTATTTACCTGGCTTTTGTATCAGGGTTATGCTGGCTTCATAGAATGAGTTCAGGAGTATTCCTTCCTTTTCTGTGTTCTGAAATACCTCTCGTAGTACTGGTGTTAACTCTTCTCTGAAAGTTTGGTAGAATTCTCCAGTGAAGCCATCAGGCCAGGGTTTTTTGTTGTTGTTGTTGGGAGTTTTTTTTTTTAATTACCTCTTCAATATCTTCTTTTATTATGGGTTTATTTAGTTTTTCTACCTCGGTTTGTGTTAGTTTAGGTGGGAAGTGTGTTTCTAGAAATTTGTCAATTTCCTCTAGGTTTTAAATTTGTTGGAGTACAATTTTTCATGGTGTTCTGTTATGATCCTTTTTACTTCAGTTGGGTCTGTGTGATATGACCCATCTCATTTCTTATTCAGGCTATTTGCTTCCTTTCCTGTTTTTCGTCTGTCAGTTTGGTCAGTGTTCTATTGATTTTGTTGATTTTTTCAAAGAACCAACTTTTGGTCTTGCTGACTCTTTCAATTGTTTTTCTATTCTTTATTTCTTTTATTTACGTTCTGATCATTATTATTTCCTTTCTTCTAATACCTGAGGGCTCCTTTTGCTGCTCTCTTTCTATTTGTTCCAGTTGTAGGGTTAATATTTTCATTTTAGCCCTTTCTTCTTTTTTAATGTGTGCATTTATTGCTGCAAATTGACCTTTAAGCAATGCTTTTGCTGTATTGTGTCCCAGTGCACTCTGGTAAGGTAAGATGTGTTTTCATTCTCATTTGATTTTATGAATTTCTTTATTCTGTCCTTGATTTCTTCTATAACCCAGTAGTTTTTAAGCAGGTTGTTGTTCAGTTTCCATGTATTTGATTTTTTTTCCTTGCTCTTTCTGGTATTATTTTCTACTTTTATGGCACGAAGGTCAGAAAAGTTTCTTTGTAATATTTTGATGTTTTGGATTCTTTAAGGCTTGCTTTGTGGCCTAAAATGAGGTGTATTCTGAAGAATGTTCCTGTGCGTTGGAAAAGAATGTGTACTTGATTGTTGTTGGGTAGAATGTTCTGTCTATGTCTATGCGGTCAAGTTGATTGATTGTGGCATTTAGATTTTCTGTATCTTAAGTTTCTTTCTAGATCTTCTATCCTTCAGTGAAAGCAGTGAGTTGAAGTCTACTATTATTTTGGAGCTGTCTATTTCTCTTTTCAATGCTGTTAGAGTTTGTTTTATGTATTTTGGAGCCCTGTCATTGAGTGTGTATATATTTATTATGGTTATGTCCTCCTGGTGTATTGACCCTTTAATCATTACATAGTGTCTGTCCTTAACCTTTGTGATGTATTTTGCTTTAAAGTCTATTTTGTCAGAGATTAATATTGCCACTCCTGCTCTTTTTTGGTAGTTGTTTGCTTGATATGCTTTTTCCATCCTTTAAGTTTTAGTTTGTGTCTTTGAGTCTAAAGTGTGTCTCTTGTAGACAGCATATCGATGGACCTTGTTTTTTTTATCCATTCTGCCACTCTCTGTCTCTTTTTTGGGGAATTTAGTCCATTTACATTCAGTGTATTTATTGATAGGTATGAGTTTACTGCTGTCATTTTGATGTATTTTGTGTCTGTGTGTGTGTTGTTGACAGTTTCTTTGTTCCACTTAATTTTCTGTGCTGAGTCTTTTTTCTTTATGTATTTTATTTTCATCTTTTTCATTACTTTTTTTTGTGTTTGCTGAGTCTTTATGTTTCTCTTTCTTTTTTTTTTGGACGGGTAGATTTGTTAGCTCCTTTTGTGGTTACCTTAAAATTTACCTTTATTTTTCTAAGTTTGAAGTGATCTTTTATTTCTTGATATCACCTTAACTTCCTCTTCATATGGAAGTTATGTGACTACACTATTTATTCTTTCTTTTTTTGACATTGTCATCATTTACATATTGACTTCTCTGGTTCCCTATTTTCAGTCTGTTTTGACTTGTTTTTTGACTTCCCTATCTGGATTGATAACTGGTTGATCTGTCCTGTGTTCTAGTCTTGGATTGTCTGATATTGTTTGTTCTCTAACCAAATGGACTCCCTTTAATATTGCTTTTAATTTTGGTTTGGTTTTTACAAATTCCCTTAACTTATGTTTATCTGGAAATGGCCTAATTTTGCTATCATATTTGAGAGACAGTTATGTAATTTTGGGCTGGCTTTTTTTTTTTCCTTCAAGGCTTTATATATGTCATCCCATTACCTTCTTGCCTTCATAGTTTCTGCTGAGTAGTCAAAGCTTAGTCTTATTGGTTCTCCTTTGTAGGTGACTTTTCATTTATCCCTAGTAGCTCTCCAGATTCTTTGTCTTTGGTGTTGGCAAATTTGATTACGATATGTCTTGTGGGTTTTCTTTTGGGATCTACCCTGAATGGAGTTCGTTGAGCATCTTTGATAGATATCTTCACATCTTTCATAATATCAGGGAAGTTTTCTGCCAGCAAATCTTTGACAATTCTCTCTGTGTCTTCTGTTATTCCTTCTTGTTCTGGTACTGAGATCACTCGTAGATTTTTCTTCTTGATAGTGTCCCACATAATTCCTAGGCTTTCTTAATTTTTTTAAAATTCTATTTTCTGATTTTTCCTCAAATAAATATATGTCAAAGGGTTTGTCTTCAATGTCACTACTTCTGACTTCCACTGCCTCAATTTTGCCCCTATGACCTTCTATTGAATTGTCTAATTCCAAAATCTTATTGTTAATCTTTTGGATTTCTAGCTGCTGTCTCTGTGTGGATTCTATCAGCCTATTAATTTTATTGTTTTGTTCTTGTATTTTTTTCCTGAATTCCTCTATTGCTCTGTCTGTATGTTCCTTGGCTTGTTCTGAGTTTTGCATGATCTCCGTCCTGATGTCTTGGAGAGCTCCGTATATTAGTGTTTTGAATTCTGTCTCAGGTAGTTCCACTACCTTATCTTCCTCCAGAAGATATCCTGGTTCTTTATTTTGGTCACTTCCTGGAACCATCTTGACCTGCTTTTTTATGTGATTTGATATCGATTGTTGTCTCTGAGGTATCAGTAAATTATTATATTTATTTATTGAATGTTTATTTACTGTGTCCTAACTTTTTGTTTTGTTTTGATATGTTCAAGTAGGCTGGGGGGTGTG
Organism: Trichechus manatus latirostris; assembly: GCF_000243295.1. Lineage (NCBI taxonomy): Eukaryota > Metazoa > Chordata > Mammalia > Sirenia > Trichechidae > Trichechus > Trichechus manatus. The sequence goes on along the minus strand of NW_004443987.1, from coordinate 10,085,076 downwards.
AGCTACTTTACTTATTAGCATCTTTGAAGCTCTCAGGTTCTGTCTCCAGGTGGTCTGAGCAGCTGCTAGGTGTGTGAGCCCAGGAGTCTGTTCACTTTTCTTGTGCTGGTGTGACACAGGTGTCCAGGTCATCAGTCACCGAATGTGTGGTGCAGACTCTTACCTACAGTCCTAGATGGGCTGGACTGCATAGAAGGAGGCACAGGTATCTGGCTGCAGTAGGGCACTATGTGTGGAGCAAGACAGGGGGCTGACAGCTGCCCCCAGGTGGCTGGGTGGAGGGCCCTGTCCCATAGAGTGCATAGTGGGTAGGTATTGCAGCCAGTCCTTGGGCACACAGTGCTGTTTGCTGGAGGGATTATGAGAAACCACTTATTCTCAGACCCCTGCTGTTGTGGGTGGCTAGGTGGAGTGGGTCTTACCACCAGCCCTCAGGCCCCTGGTGTGGGTGTGTGAGGGACCTGCTTAAGGGTCAGGGTGGTGTCAAATGTCACGAATCTGCAGCTCCCCCTTAACTACTGCAGTTGAAAATGGGCTTCAGTGTATGCCCTGCTGTTTTATGCTAATGAGGGCATGCGGTATTGAATTGGCCCACACAGGTCTAGGCAGGGTTGAGGGGTGCTGCAAGTCTGTGGACCCCTTATGCCACTGACTGGGCAAAGGGACAGGGCCTCCCAACCCACACTAAGTTCCCAGCTTAGGGGACGTGACAATTGTTGAATACTGCTGGAATGGTGTCAGAGTGGAGTTGAGTGGGTGGTGGGTGAGGGGAGGCATTTCTCTGCTGTGAAACTCTGTGGGGGAGGGGTTATTTTGCCCCTGCATGGTTGGTTAGACACTTGCACTTAACTTTTGCAGGTCCAGCGCTGCTTCCACCTGGCTCCAGAGGCGTGTGCAGACTTGCCATGTGCAGACTTGTCACCTCCTGGCCTCACTGGATGTGATGAGACTTGTCCCAAATACTACTGCTCATCTCAGCCCACGTGCTCCAGCTGACCCAGATTGCAAGGCACTGGCAACCTTGCGACTGGCACTTCTCCGCTGCTTTTGAATTATCTCTCCTTCCCCCTGATGCTCAGTCTGACTCTTCAGCTTTGTCTTTGATAATCAGTGTCCCTAGATTGTCAAGTACACTTGTTTTTATGGGTCTTTGTTGTAAGAGGGACTACAGGAAGCATCTGACTATTCCACCGTCTTGACCCCACCTCCCAAATAAGCATCTTTTATATAAATTTTCCTATTCTACTGTATTCTGTTTTCTGATTTTTTTTTCTGCTTTTATATTTATTGATTCTTTCATTTTGCTTTTCTTAGGTTTATTTTATTTTACTTTATAAATTTGTGAAATGAATGCTTATTTTTGTTTGTTTATTAATGAAAATATTCAAGGCTATGAAATTTCCTCTGAATATAGCTTTAACCCGTGAGATAAGTCTTGAAATAAGTTTTCTTATTGCTTTGTAAGTGTTCTGAAATACTGTATTTTTAAGCAAATAACACAAGCCTACTACATTTGTTTGCCAGCCGAGCCCTCCTCACCCAGGTTTTGTTAAGTGTGATATGCTAATTTTGTACAGCAACATGTAAAAAAAATTGGAATATCATAGCTTATGAAAATACCTCGGGGGGGGAGGGTGTCACTGGCAACCAAAGTAGAAGGTGCATGTTATTTGCCTTAAAATATGGTAATGATTTTGACATCCTCATATTTAAATTTATAAATGAGTGGGTTTTTATGTTGTTGGTTTATTTTTTTAATTTCTAATTTTATTTATTCTTGATATATGGTAAAAGAGAAATGTTATCTCTAAAATAGTGTTCACTTTTAACAGTTCTTCATGCACATAGAGTCTAATACTTCTACAATATCTGTTTAAAAACAAGCATGCTAACAAGAGTTGCCTGTCCCCTCCCGTTAACTATCTTTACCCAGAAACAACCACTTTTAACTTTTTTCAGTTGATTCTATTGGTATTTGTCTCTATATCTCTAGATTTTATTCATTTATTTTTATTTCCCATTTTTCGGTTTTAAGTATTTTCTATTTACTTCCACTTTGGAAGATGAGAACTATTTTTCCCTCCCACCACACCCAACATGAATAATGAACCCTTCCCAAACCTTTGAAATATGTAATTATTTGGATTACATTAATATTTAGTTCTTGCTTTACAAGACTTTACAATACTAGAGCTGAACCCTGTTAAAACTGTGGTTATTTTTCTTTCCTACAAGAAATTTTTACTTCCCTATAATTAATAATTGTTACTTTTTTCATTTGCTTAACTTTTTGTGTAACTATTACTACTCAAACCCAAATTCTGTGTCAATTTAAAAGAATCTTTATTCAAGACACTGAAACATATGCTATTTTATCTATTTCATCTTTGCAGAGCTTTCTCATGTGCCCCAGTCTAGACTGGGATGCCTTCTCCACTTGCTCCCAGTAGTGATCCTGCAATCTTCTTTCACTGTCATCTTTGGGCTTACCTTCATCTCCCTCTGATTTGGATTTCTGTATCTTGTATCCCACATCTTCCTCTTTTTAAAATTTTCCCCCTCATTTTGACAGAGTATATACTACAATAAATTCCTGACAGTTTATGGAAGGTAATTTTTTGTGACCGTGAATGTCTGAAAATGACTTTTTTTTCTAACCTACTTTTGACGTATGCTTTATTTGGGTGTACATATCTACATTATCTTCTAGTTTTCAATGTTGATGTTGAGAACTTGAATGACATTCTGATTTGTGATCATTTGTATGTTACTTTTTTCTCTCTTTCTGGAAGCTTGTAGAATCTCTTCTTTGCTGTTAGTGTTTTGAAATTTAATAATGATGTGCCTTGCGGCTTGGGCATTTTGTCTCAAATATTGTATGGGGTATTCAGCAAGACTTTTTGATTGTGCCCTTCATTTCTAAAAAATATTTTTGAATTATTTCATTGAAGGTTCTTTTCTGTCCATTTTTGATTGTTCTTTTTCTGGAATTTCTATCCTTCAGTTATCAGACTTCCTGTGTTTGAAATCTAATTTTCTTATATTTTCTCTACTCATTCCATCTTATTCTCTTTTTGCTTTCTTTTCTGAGTGATTTCTTCAATGTTGTCTTCCAATATTTTAATATTTATGCTATCAATTTTTAACTTCTGAAAGCACTTTAAAACTCTCTGATTGTTCCTTTTTCAAATTTCTTCTTCCTGAAAAGTCACTAACTCCTCCAATTTGATTTTTTTTTCCCTATCTGTTTGGTGTTTTTTTTTAGAGGCTTTCCTTGGATGACTGGTAATCCTCGGAGACTTGTTTGTAATTAGAAGTGGAGACTAAAAATCTAATCTGAACATTTGATCACAACTGTGATTTAGCTGAGCTGATTCCTGGGACTACTGATATAGTTATCTTTTCTTCTTGAGCTGGCCAACTTTTCAATGGAAGACTTACAATTTTCTCCCTGAGGTGAATGTCAGTACCACTCTTTTGGGAGCCAAAAGGGAGTTAAAAGGGCTGAGAAGGGGCTGCTCAGTAACTAGGAAACAGATGATCATTCGATTCTTTCTATTTTCAGTATGGCTGGGCGGCACAGTTAAGCACTTGAATACTAACTGAAAGGTTGATGATTGGAACCCACTCAGAGGTGCCTCAGAAGACAGGCTTGGCAGTCTGTTACTGAAAGGTAGCCTTGAAGACTCTATGGAGCACAGTTCTACTCTGCACACACGGGGTCTCCAAGAATCAGAGTCAACTTGATGGCAACTAAAAACAAGAACAGCAATCCCGCACAACAGTGCTTGGTGTTCTCCAGTCCAGAGGACCAGTTTTAATGTCTTCAAAAATAAACCTCTTTTCTCTTCCTGGGATAGAGAATGTGATTTGAGATTCTAATTACTTCTTAAACAAACTTGCAAATTCTCATCCTTGCCCATTTCCAATGGTATATCTTGGTGTCAATTCATGCGTCTTTTAGGGTTCTGCCAGTTATTTGAGTTGGTTCTAGGCTTCAGTCACATGTAGCTTTAGATTCAGTTTTCCTCTGGTTTGCGAAGGTATTTACCACCTACCCATCCATCCTTTTTCTTTGTGGGCTTATGTCTTTAAAAAAACACACATTACAGTTTGTGTGCATGCGGGGCAGGAGTTAAAAGGGAGTAAAAATAGATCTATGTGTTCAAGCCAACATTTTTACTTGCAAGTCCAGGTATATGAGACTTCCTTTTCTGTGTGTGTGTGTGTGTGTGTGTGTGTGTGTGTGTCTGTGTATATGTTTAATTTATTGAGGTTTTCTTTTTGCCTATTATGGGGCTACCTTTCTAAAGGCTCCATGATTACCTGAAAAGAAGGTGTACTCTCTGTTTTCTGGTTATAGAGTCACATAAATTTTTTTCAGTGTTTCCTCAAAATAGATTCTGTGGAATTCAATTTCTTTCATTAAGAAATAAATAAAACATTTTCTACAATGAGCATTTGCACATTAAAGTCCTATGGATTCCTACAATTAAGAAATCATTTAACTATGTAATGTTTCCCAAATCTATTTGACCATGAAACTCATTTTATTAAAACAGGCACTCACATTCCACACCATTCAGAGAAAAATGGTATTAAATCACCTTTATTTCATTATTCAGATCCTGTTACCTTATTTAGTTCCTGTACCCTTTATTCATCAAAGAGCAAGAGAAATATGTTAAAGTCTCCTCATACTGATATTTAATGTGCTTCTTCCTTTGTGCTCACACTACAACCACATTCCTTGGTATCAAACTTAGTTTACTGTTTTAAGAATACATATTTTTAAAGATTGGCTGCAGGAGTTGATAAAGTACCCAGTATGTTAGTTGGAATTTTTTAACTGTTAATTTTTTGTTAGCAATTATTACCGATATTATTGTTGTTTAAAATGTGTTTATGTCTGTATTAGTCAGGCTTTCATGTATCTGTTCTACATATCTGCTTTCTAAGCTTGAAAGCATAGTAAATAGAAAAAAGGCTACTTGAGTCTGATTCTTCTTACAAAAATCTACATACAATACATAGTGGTGAAGAGCACAGTGTTAGGATATAGGCTACTAGATTTTACACCTGGCTCTACCACTTACTAAATAATTCCTTGATCTTAATGAGCCTCAATAGCCTTATTTATAAAATAGGAATAATGACAGCCCATTATCATAGGGTTGTTGTTAGGATTGAACAAGAATACATGTCAAGTGTTTAGCATATAGCAGTAATTGCTCACTGCTAAGACTTATGTATTAATAATCATACATATTTTTACCATTTTTAATTAATGAGAATGCTTGCTGAATTCATGAGGTTAATAACTTGGAGCCACCCAATGTTTATGACTAACTACAGCATTGACACTGGTTCACACTGTATACAGAATTTCTCTCCTTCATATCTTTTCCTGTCTTCACTTTCAGTTCACAGGATTGCCTTGAATACTGGAGAGACCAGTTTTAACAGAGTGACCAGGAGCCTTTCAGGTTATCTGCCTAATCAGATACCCTGCTAAATACAAGTGTCAGATAATCAAGTTTTCAAAAATAATGAAGGCTTTCTATACAGCAAGAAGGTTACAGTAGCTTTTATAGTCACTTTCATAAGCAGGGACTCTAATCTTCAATCTGTTTAAGAATAATAATGAAAACAAACAAGAAAATCCCAAAGAACTTTTGAAAATGAATATTCATTGTAACTCCATAAACCTGCCCCCAAAGTATACTATGAAAGTAAAAACAAAACAAACAAACAAACTAGTGTAGCAATTAAACACCAACCATCAATGGAGGGTATGTATCAGAGGCACTGCACATATGCTTGATGTTGGGCCCAACTGCTGTGGTTATTTAGTTGAAGCTTTCCTTGCCAATAGTTTAACACTCCAGAAGACAGCATGTGTTTATCTCAATAGGGCTCTTTATTTTATGGTGTTTTCCACGGATGTCAGCATAACTATAAAAGGAGAATTAAGGCTTTTAGACATGTTATAACTGAAACTTTTTTGACACTACATACTCTATGGCTGATGAATGTCAGCCCAGACTTCTTGTGGTGTGCTAGATGAAATATAATAAATAAACTAGAAAATACAACTGCAAGCATTTTGAAAAATACAAGGGTCACAGCAGAATAACTAACTGTTCCATCCAAGTCAATGACACTGCAACCATTTGATGTGTAGTCTTCAGGCCCAGTTGAGTAGACACTGACATTTACTTACTATCAGAAATAGCCAAAGGTTATTATTCTAGTTTTTAAATGCACTTCTTTACCTTAGATGTGGTGTTTGCCAGATTTCTTTACTATAGAGGCAACTTTTTACCCTTTGTAATTAATTAATATGTAATCTATAGGTAGATACTTTGAGACTGCATAAATATCCTTCCCTCCAGCAAACTCTTACTCAAAAAAACCATCAGCATCAATTGACGAGAATTTTCCTGCATCAATTATTGCTATGACGGTTATAGAAATGATTTTTCTAACATTCTCAATCCTCCATTCATTAGTTGGCACTGTACTGGTTTTATTTTCAATAAGTTGTTATTGCCATTGATGACTGGCAGAATTTGCAATCAGCTGCACTTTTGCAATGTCATCACACATTGCAACTTGCTTATGAGCAATATCAGATCCTAATTCTTCCTTTATTTCCCATATAAGTTATTTTAAAATATCACATGTTGAGACTTCCGGCAACACGGCGCTCTAGGCAGAAGCACCACGCAGTCACTCCACAGCAAAGACCCAAAAAACTAAGCCAAACAGAGAAAACAGCAACCCTGAAACCCTAAAACATCAAATGAAGAGATAATGAACTCAGCCAAGCACCAAATGGAGTGAGAAAACTGACAGAGAACGGAGAGCGAGGAGAGGTTAATGCAGAGGTTCCCTATCAGCTAACGCAGCTCGGATCCGCCATCTTGGTCTCCTACCAGAGACCAGCAAATAGGGGGTACGAGAAAGCAGCTTCATGGAGCTTCCAGCAGGAGACAGAACAACCAGTAACTGGTGAAATATGCTTTCCCATCCCCTACACTTCTTCACCCCTACTCGGCCTCCTCTGCTTCCTGCGGCCACAGTCTCTTAGCCAGGAATCACCAGCTGCTTGGATTCCACTGCCCGCACTGGCCGACTCCCTGAGTGCCATTTGTTGGCTGCTGGTGTTGCTTTTTTCCACTTCTTTTGATTCCTTCCTTCCCTCTCACCACCTCCCCCTCCTTTTGCTCAAATACCAGGCTCTGTGCGCCATGTTTGCTTCTTCCTAAGGGGCTGCAGAGCTCCAGTCGACTGTGGAACTGCTTCCCGGACTGTGCTGCCACGCTGGTGGGATCCCAGGGCTTTTGTTTGTTTGTTTTGAATTGCTTGCTTGTTTTCTTTTCCTTTTCTCGAGTTGGGAGCCCATTCTGTCTGGGCAGTGCTGCGTGGCTTAGGACCTAACCCCTCAGCTTGTACAAATGCGAAGAGGGATCCCTTAGAGCATTTCTTTTTTTGGGTTGTTCTTTCTGTTTTTTTTTTGGGGGGGGGGTTCTTGTTATTTTTTTTAAATTTGTTTTGTATTCTTTTCCCTCCTTTGCCCTTTTTGTCTTTCTTCATTACTCAGTTTCTCATCTCTCTGTACCTTCTTTTTCTTCCTGTCCCCTGAATACCTGGTGCTGAATACCTCTATGGCTTCTAGCCAGGCTATACTGCAACACCTGGGAACAACTTCTAAAGACTTCGTAACCACACTAGTGGGATCCTTGGGAGCTTTGTTCCTTTTTCTTTCTGATTTTTATTTATTCATTCTTTTCTTTTTTTTCCTCTTCTTCTTCCCCTTTTTGTTTTTCTCTGTTTCATAGTTTCTCATCTTTCCTCTCCAACAGCAATCTCCCCTAACACTCTCTTTTTTTTGTATGTTTTTGGTCCCTGTTCCTCTCTCCTCTCTCCCATATCCATCTTAGCTCCACACATCACAATCTCCCCCCTCCATCCTGCCTACCTGCACCATGCACTTAACATCACACCACTAAGCAGCACAAGCATGACTTACCAGAACCTGCCCTGCAATGATTACCGACCAGCCCTGGTGGCTGTAGTAAGTGCCACAAACAACCCATCCCAGCAACTCCTCGTCAGCTAGAACTGCTCTGATGTACCATATCAGAGTGACTGACCCTGCCAAATGGAGAAGGACGTGAAAAGTATTGTGCCCACAGATGAGCAAACAACAAAGAACACACAGCCCACCTGCACAGACATAGCCAAATAAAAATGAAAAAAGACAAAAAAAACAAAAACAAAAACAAAAAACAAATCTACAATCAATAAACGAGAAAAATAACTACTGAACGTCCCGAAGACAGCAGACCATATCAAAACATTTACAAAAACAGGACAGGATGTTTCCAGTAGGCATCAAAAATAAAACACCAGATGACTTTCCAATGGAAGAAAAGGCACTACAATTACCTGATAGAGAATTCAAATCTCTGATACTCAGAATTAACCAAGAGTTGAAGCAAAATACAGTCAAAAATGAGGGAAAAATAGATACATTCATGGAAAAGGCAGACAAGTTCATGGAAAATACAGACCAAAAAAAGGAAGAATTCAGGAAAATAAAGCAGGAAAAAAATGCCAAAATAAATTCACTACTAGAAATTATACAAAAACAACAATGAGAAATCCAAAAGATAAACAACAAGATTTCAGAAATGGACAGTAATAGAAGGGCTGAGGAGCAGATTTGAAATGGTGGAAGGCAGGATCAGTGGAATTGAAGACACTCGGATACAACTCTGTTTGAGGAAAACTCAGACAAAAGAACAAAGAAAAATGAAGAGACCCTGAGAATTATGTGGGATACAATAAAAAGCAAAAATTCACGAGTGATTGGAGTTCCAGAACAGGAGGAGAAAACAGAAAACACCAAGAGCATCACTGAAGAACTCCTGACAGAAAACTTACCCAATATCAGGAAAGATGAAAAGCTGACCATCTAAGAAGGTCAAAGAACTGCATATAGCATAGACACCAAAATAAAAACACCAAGGCATATCATAATCACACTCACCAAAACCAAAGAGAAAGAATCCTGAGAGCAGCTCATGAAAAACCAGAAGTAGCATACAGTGGAGAAACAATAAGACTAAGCTCAGATTATTTAGCAGAAACCATGCAGGCAAGAAGGCAATGGGATGACATAAATAAAACCTTGAAAGAAAAAAAAAATTGCCAGCAAAGAACAATATATCTTGCAAAACTCTTGTTCAAATATGATGGTGAAATTAGGACATTTCCAGATAAACAGAAATAGAGGGAATATGTAAAAACCAAACCAAACTTACAAGAATTATTAATGGGAGTACTCTGATCTGAGAAAAAACAACTTCAGCTCAAAGGCTGAATCCAGGATGAAGGATGGTACCAGCCAGATACCAATCTAGGAAATGAACTCTCAAGGACTATCCAAAACCAAAAGAAACACAACAGGGAATCAGAGCAGTGAATCTGTAAATGACAACAAAATCAAAACAATAAAAGAGGGAATAAACAGTGTAGGTATGGAACCTTCTAATAGAGAGGAAGGCAAGGCAATACCAAGTAATAATACACTGCTTCAAACTTAGAAAGATAAGTGTAAATTTCATGGTAACCACAAAGAAAGTTAACAAACATACTCATGAAAATAAAGAGGAAAAACATAAAGTCTCAGTAAACACAAAACCTACAAAAACAAAAGAAATGAATAAAAGATCCACAAACAAAAGTAACTCAGCACAGGAGAGCAAGAGAACAAAGAAAACGTCAGCATCTATCAATCACATCTATCAATAATTACACTGAATGTAAATGGACTCAATGCACCCATAGAGTGACAGAATGGATTAAAAAACAGGATCCGTCAATATGCTCTCTACAAGAGACACACCTTAGAAACAAAGAAGTGAATTTATTAAAAGTCAAATATTGGAAAAAAATATATAAATCTAAAAACTACCAAAAAAGAACAGGAATGGCAATACTAATCTCAGATAAAATAGACTTTAAAGCAAAATCCATCAAAAAAGACAAAGAAGGACACTATATAATGATTAAGGGGACAATCCATCATGAAGACATAACCATAATAAACTTCCATGCACCCAATGACAGAGCTCCAAAATTCATAAAACAAACTCTAACAACACTGAAAAGAGAAATTGACAGTTCCACAATAATAGTAGGAGACTTCAACACACCACT